>NC_043002.1:115680918-115688418 GCF_006345805.1 Octopus sinensis | reverse complement strand
TCAATGGCATATATATTCCCCACCTGGATGGGATGCTGGTCCATTGCAGGATTATTCATTTTTGCCAGCTGAGTGGACTGAAGCAACATGAAATGAAGTGTTTTGCACAAGAACACAGCACATTGCATGCTCCAGGAAATGAAACCTTATGATTATGAGTCCAGCACTAACCACTAAGCCATGCACTTCTACACCCATGGCTCATTGGATCTTGTCAAACTGTCCAACCCAAGCCAGTATGGAAAACAGACATTAAATGATGATTATATATAATAGGTGCAGGCACAGTTCTGTAGTTAAGAAGTGCACTTGTCAACAACATGGCTTTTGAGTTCCATCCTACTGCTTGGCACCCTGGGCAAATATTTTGTACTATAGCTCTGGACTGATCGAAAGCTTGTGGGTGGATTTGGTATAGAGAAACTGAATGAAACTTACCATGTGTGTGAGTGTGTATTGACATCATGTGCCAGTTGTAAATTAGCCTCACTGTAATACAGGCAGTGTTGTTCATTTCTAATTTTCCATAAAAACATGTTCAGCTATGAGAAAATATTACCTTCCTTGGAAAGAGGTGAGGGTTGTCACTATGTAGGGCATCCATTTGTAAAAATCTGCTTCAGTGAACTCCATCTGACCAATACAAGTATGGAAAACTGGATACATGTGTGTGTATACACACATACATACATAAATACACACACATACATGCATACATAAATATATACACACACATGAATATAAATGTATATAATTATCATCATCATTTAATGTCTGTTTTCTATGCTGGCACGTGTTGGACAGCTTGACAAGAACTGGTGAAGCCAAGGGCTACACCAGGTTCCATAGTCTGTTGTGGCCTGGTTTCCACAGCTTGATACCCTTCCTAACACCAACCACTTTACAAAGTGTACTCGGTGCTTTTTATGTATACATTCTGTAAAGCAGTTAGTGTTAGGAAGGGCATCCAGCTGTAAAAGCGAAGCCAAATAAATACATGAATTTGAATGAAATTGGTTGTGTAATTCTCAAGTTTTAGGGAAAACACACAGACAGACAGACACACATTCTCAGTTTTATATATATATATATATATATATATATATATATATATAAAATTGAGAATGTGTGTCCTGTATGTCTGTGTTTCCCTAAAACTTGAGAATTACACAATCAATTTCATTCAAATTTTACACATGCCTTACTTAGGGTCCATGTAGTTTGATGGGCAAAAAAAATGTTCAACTTCTTGCCTAGGGCGAGCCCATAGCAATATCATATCTTCTCCACTATTTCAGTATTACGTGTTAAAAGTGAAACAAAAACATTTCTCTATTTTATGTCGGATACTTTCACTATAACAATAAAAATAATAATAACAATTGAATTATACGTAGTAAGTAATAATTAAAATCAAACTAAAGTATAATGTAATCGTAACATAACAAAAGTAAAAATAGCAATTGGTATAAAATTGCATCAATGACTTGAACTTGAATCAGTGGTTTCACATGAATACGAATAAGTTAAAAATAAAATTAGCGTGCAGAAATGGTATAGTCCAGATGGATAATAAAAAATTAAATTAAAGAAAAGACTATTGTCTATAAAGTATACAATGTAGAGAAAAAAGAAGATTTGAACACATGGAGGAAAGCACCTTCGAAAAGTGTCTTGGTGGGACTATGAAAGATATCTAATCAGAGGCGGTAAATTCGCCACAATAGAAGCAAGGTTCGAGTCAACAGAGCGTGCAAGGGAGTACTCGACTCGAACTTGCAAAGTGGAAATAATTTATTTTTACCTTTATATCTGGGACGTAGGACGTCCAGGATAAAAATTAAAAATGCCCCCCCCCCCGAATTAGAGGTAGGCTGGATTGTAGCCACACTTCTATAGAAGAGGGAGGACAAGATACAATTGATTGAAATTACAAGAGACGGGCTAACAATTCCAGTCTGTTATATATTTTGAGTATTGTTATCACTAGCGATATCAAGATATAACTTTGTATTTGTATTTTATGTGTAGATGTATATATATAGATGTACATGTAATATGTACACTATATAATACACATATATACATGCACTAGCACTATGACCCAGCAACGATGGGTCATAATGCTAGTATATATATATATATATATATATATATATATATATATATGTATGTATGTATATTATATATATAAACTAGATATGTTTCGACCAAAGATTGGTCCAGGCCATGTCTAACTTAATAGCACCACCTGATAGGATTATCTGAATCCTGTTTAAGTCAAATTTTGTTTATGGTCCATTCAAGTAGTGAGTTTTTGTTGGGTGAGTTGTATCCAATTATGGGTGGCTTATCTGGTATTCCTTAAAGGAATCTATCCAGACTCCGTTTAAAGTTGATGGGATCCTTTTCCTCTTTGATCTCTTTCGGGACAATGTTAAATTGGGCAGGGCCTGTTGAGGAAAAGAAATTATGTTGCAGTGTACATGTATGTTGTGATCCTGAATTGGGCAGGGGATGTATGCCCTGTGGTCCCAGTCTTGGATGAACCTTGAAGCTAATGTTAAGGTCGTTTGGGCAAAGTTGGCGGTATATTCTCCACATCGTGCAAATGATGTACCGCTCACAGCGATGCTGGAGAGAGTAGAGTTTCAAGGCTTTAAGGTGGTCCCAATAATCGAGAGCAGCCATGCCTTCAATTTTTTTAGTGAGTGCCGTCTGGGGTGATTCAATCCTCGAGATGTTTTGTCTTGTATGGGGAGACCACAGTGGGTAGCAGTATTCGAGGTGTGGCCGTACAAAGGAGGAGAAAAGTGGTATGATGACACCTTGTTCTCTGGACCGGAAGGTTCTTAAGATCCAGGAACTCATCCTACGAACTATATCGACCTTATTGTTGATGTAGGCACTCCAAATGAGATTGTCATCAACGATTACGCCCAGGTCTCTGATATTGTTAGAGGCTGTGAGCGGTTCCCTGAAGGAAGAGGGTATGGCTATTTTAGTGAGGATTTTCTTCCAAAATGCATCAGCTCAAATTTTCCGTCGTTCAGTTGCATTTTGTTTCTGTCTGCCCATTGACTCACAGCATATAGATCAGACTGGAGTTGAGTTCCGTCTGATTCTTCATTGATGATTTGCTGGAGCTTAGTGTCATCAGCAAATATTTTCACTTTGCAGTAATGTACGACACTGGAAAGGTCATTTATGTAAATTATGAAGAGTAGCGGGCCCAAGACAGTCCCCTGGGGGACACCGCTGGTGACTTTTGCTGGGCTTGAGTGGACTCCATCGACAACAACATGTTGCGTTCTATTCGCCAGGAAATACTTAATCTAGTGTAGAAGTTTTCCACGGATTCCAGCATTTGCCAATTTTGAGAGTAGAATTTTATGGTCAACCCTGTCGAATGCTTTACTGAAGTCAAGATATATGACATCAGAGTTCGAACCTGTTTCCAAGGCTTTAAGTATATCACAGTAAGAGCTGTGTTAGACAGTCCCTGCCACAGCGAAAGCCATGCTGATTTGCATTTAGGAGTTTGTGGGTCTCCAGGAAGTCAGCTATCCTTGATCTTAACACTCTTTCAAACACTTTAATGATGTGGGAGGTGAGTGAGATTGGGCGATAGTTGACTGCAAGGGATCTGTTTCCCTGTTTGAAAACCGGGATGACAGAAGCTGTTTCGGTATATCACCTGAGTCTAATGAATTTCTCCAGAATGTATGCATGTATGTATGTATGTATATATATATATATATATATATACAAATTGAGATAGGGGTTGTAAATGCAACCCTCCATGGGATAACATATATCCAATATACTGCTAGTGAAGTACCCAACAAAGTTAATACATAAATGTTAAGAATTGCGATACAATTAATTCATTTATTGTATTATATGGGCAAAGGTAAAATGCACCAGACTCCAGTTTATTTTGGATTGGCTTCTATGGCTGGATACCCACCCTAATACCAGCTGCTCCACAGAGTGTACTGGGTGTCTTTTACATGTCACTGGTATGTGTGCTGTTTACGTGTCACTGGAATGGATGCCTTTCCGGTGTCATTGGTACTGACCACAATTACAATTTCACTTAGCTTAATGTGTCTTCTAAGACAAATTGCCAAAAGTATTGGTCACTTATCGCCTTATTGCGACTTAACGTCTGAAGATTGTATTGCACCACTTCATCTCACCATTTCCTGGGTCTACTTCTTCCACAAGTTTCTCCACATTTAGAGATCTAATTTTCCATCTGGACAGCAAACAAATTTTCGGATAACGATCTTGAATTAGGTGACAACAATACATTTATAATCATAAACAAACCTCAAATTTTCAGCTTGTATCAGTCAGTTAGAAATTCCAACTTCCTCCGTAACTGAATCGTCAAGTTTTCTTGAAATTGTTATAATGTTGGTAGAAATATTTTAATAATGTAAGAATCTCTCAAAGCTGAAAAAGAATTGTTTTTAGTCTTCGTGATTGTAAGTTCTGTTTCCGAAACCATGTTATACAAGTTATTCACTCTGTTCATGAAAATGTTGATATCCATATAAGTTAAATGTCAGTAAATATCTTTAGAAAAGGAAGCAAATGTCTGTTGTGCTACTGTAATGAGTTTTATATATATATATATACTCTCTAATGTCAACATGGAAATAGTACCTAGATAAAATCTTAATTATATGTTGGTGTTAGATGAAGTTTATGGATATACTAAGACCAATTATCCACTGAATATATTAATAGATTGGAGCAAAGCATAGACAACATAGATATTTTATTGAGATATTTTCCAATATTCTGAGGAATCTAATAAATGGTTTTTATGGAAATATTATATATTCTTTCATTTTTCGGGAAAAGACCTAGAAAAAAAAACCTAGAAGCAGTTTTCTTGCCTTAAGGAGAATATTCATCCCCTCTCTCATCTCATAGTAATCTCCCTCTCCCCATTCTCGCTAGCAGGATTGATTTAATCCCATTCCATTAATTCCAAATTGTTTTCTCTGATCTTACATATTTAGGCACAAATGTGGCTGTGTGGTAAGAATTTACTTCTGCTACAGCATCAAGCTAACCGAAACCACGTCAGTGGATTTGGTAGAGAGAAATTGAAAGAAGCCCATCACATGCATGCAAGCATGTATGATGCTTTGTCTTGACATTGCATAATAGTTGTAAATGAGCATCACTGTCATACAGTGTCACTCAGATCCACATTTCTGCAAAAATATGTTTGGTTATGGGAAAATATTGGGTTGTCTGGAAAGTTTGTGCTGATTTTTAAAGGAAAGAAAAAGGTCAATAAATATTTGCTATTACATTTTTAATCAACCAAATATGAACCATTTTGTTGCACAATGCATCTTCATCTTTCCTTTAACTTGAAAATACCCTCTTCCCAGAATTGAGGTGGTTTCATGGTAAAGAATTCATCAAGGTATCTTGTTACGTCATCCAATTTTCACCATTAAGATTATTCTGCGGAGACCTGAATAATTGGAAATCCGAAAGAGCAATATCTGGTGAATACAGAGGGTGGGGTAACATATCCCAGCCAAGCTGCAGTAATTTTTGTCTGGTTCCCAAAGCATCAAGTGCCAAAAATGAACTTTCTCATCTTCCATTTTAAAAGGTTACAGACTTAACACAGGTTATAGGAACATAAACCTTCTTCCACGAAAAGATAGCTTAAACTGTGCTCTAAATGGAGGTGTAGTCAAATCCTATTTTATAGACTCAACCAATTTCTAAAATAAGTCAAAAGATAAGCTGCTATAAATCGGCACGAAATTTCTGGACAACTCAGTATTTCCATGTGCTTGGACACAGGTGAGTATTGGTGACAGGAAGGGCATCCAGCCGTAGAAAATCTGTCTCAAGAAACTCTGTGTGACACATTCAAGCCAAATCTGACTGGAACCTGTGCAGCTCTCTTGCTTGCCAACTCTGGTCAAACTGCCCAACCCATGTCAGCAGAGAAAATGGAAGTTAAATGATGTTGATGATGTACATACAGTGCACTATGAATTAATTAAACTAATTGTCAAAATATTAATCTTTAATAAATGAAGAACTTCACCTTCTACAATTGCTTCTAGTACATGCACAAGGCCTGAAATTTTATGAGGAGAGGATCAGTTGATACCATCAATCCTGAAAGAATGAAAAGCAAAGTTGATCTTGGTGGGATTTGAACTTAAAACAAGACCTGGCCACCACAACGGAATTGAAATCCTAAAACTAAGGTGCCATGTAAAAAGCATCCTGTATACTCTGTGGAGTGGCAGGCATTAAGAAAGGTATCCAACTGTAGAAACCAAACCAAAACAGACTATGGAACGTGGTATGGCCCCTGGTCTTGCCAGTTCCTGTCAAGCCATTCAACCCATGCCAGCATGGAGAAGAGATGTTAAATATTGATGATGATGAACATAAAAGGCCAGAACAAATAGTAAAATGCATTTTTTACAACACTATAATAATTCTGCCAATCTCTATCAAAATTCTTTACTCTTAAATCCTAAGGAGTAAATTAAAGACAAATGAATAAATAAAATTAAGGTAGTGAATATGTTTATCTAAAGGAGATTGAAATGGTGTGTGCTACTTCCTTAATTTCCTGCAGTTCATCTTTTTTTATTTTTATTTTCTGAAGAAGGCTTAACTTCCCGTGTAACTTGTTACTAAGGTCAAAATGATCCAGACAAAATGATCAAACAGGGTTTTTCAATTATGTTTCCATACCTTAAAATTAATTTTCTTTTCAGTCTAAAACTTTTGTTCACTTCAATACAAGCAATGTCCTACATTTTCAGCTGTCTGAGAAGAACCTGTATGGACATGGGAAATACCACCTTACTGGGGAAACTGATGAGGGTTTGCAATAGGGAGCACATCCAGCCATAGAAAACCTCCTTCAATGAATCCAGTCCAACTCATGCAAGCATGGAAAAGAGAACATTAAAATGATGATGATGAAGCTAGCTACTTGTAAAGCCACAACATAATAATATCAGGTTTTTAGACCAGAAAGTTGGAGGATGATGACGATGAATTACTGTAATTTGACTGAATTTTATATATACGTAGCTAGTGAGATGATACAGAAAGAAAAAGGATTTAAATTGGAATAAAATTATTTAAATTTCTAGAACAGCAGGAAATATCATTTAATTCTATCTGTCTGGCGTTAGCATGTTTAAATTATTTTATGATAACATCAAATACTGTTCACCTTACCAAAGGATGGTGTTTACATGATGCTAATTGTTTTTGATATTGCCTGACATTTCTTTAGTCTGAAATTTGTCATGAATTCAAACCTACATCCGTAATTTATAACTATTTTGGCATTATGACAATGCATATATTTTAGAAATTGCAAGTTATAGCGAGTCCTGTTTATTTTATATAGCAAACTGTATGTAAATTTTCAAAAGAGCAAAAATAAGTAGAAACTTATTTTTTTAACAACCTTTCCATACA
>NC_043002.1:115668418-115673418 GCF_006345805.1 Octopus sinensis | reverse complement strand
GGTGTCTCTACTGTTGCTAGTTTGAGTAATTGAGTATATGATCTCATGCCTTTATTTACACCCACACACACCTTTGTGTGTGTGCATACATTTATATAATATATATATATATCATACACATACATATAACTATACTGTTCAATGTATTATTTCTTAATGTAGGAAGTTTTGACAATTTACGGTGATTTATGTCAGAAAAGTTATGACATTATGAATTGCAGGATAGGTGATAGGAGGAAGAGTTACCATATATACATATATATGTATGTATGTATGCCACCTCTTCCTCCTATAGAGATAAAACCACTATCATGCAATTCAAACAATGATAGACATAAACCAAAACATAAATAATATATAAAATATATTTTTATAAAACATATAACTAGATCACAAAAAGTATAAAAATAAATAATTATTATATATATATATATATATGTATTTTCTGTAAATAATATTTTTAAAAATAATATTATTTACAGAATTGTCACTCATCACAAGAAACACACATATATACATACAAGGTAAAGGTAAGGTAATGACCACCTTCGGTCATGAATGACCATGGGATTGCACCATTCGTATATTAAGCAATAGAGTGTATATATTATTATTTATATGATAGTATTGTCTTATGAAATGATTTAGTAGCATTAACTTGGTGTCTTAAGACTTTAATATGAACATTAATAATAATGTTCATAAATCCTTTCTGTTGTAGGCACCAGACCTGAAATTTTGAGGGAGGGGATAGTTGATTACATTGACTCTAGTGTTCAGCTAGTACTAATCTTACCAACCACAAAAATATGACTGGCAGAATGTAAACTCAGAATGTAAAGATCTGGAAGAAATATCTAGTGGCATTGTTGCTCAATGCTCTAAGGATTCTGCAAGTATGTCCTCCAAATAATAATAATCCTTTCTACTATAAGCACAAAGGCTGAAATTTTGTAGGATGGGGCTAGCCAATCACATCGGCTCCAGTGTTTAAATGCTACTTATTTTATTGACTCCAAAAGGATGAAAGGCAAAGCCGACCTCAGTGGAATGTGAACCCAAAACATAAAGACAGACAAAAACATTTCGTCTGGTATGTTAATGATTCTGCCAGGTTGCTTTAATAATAATAATAATAATAATAATAATGATAATCCTTTCTGCTAAAGGCACAAGGCCAGCAATTTTAGGGTAGGGAGTAAGTGGATTATATCATATGCAGTGTTCAACTGGTACTTATTTTATTGACCCTGGAAGGATGAAAGGCAAAGTCAGTCTCAGTGGAAATTGAACTGAGACCATAAAGATGGATGAAATGCTGCTAAGCATTTTACCTGCCAGCTTAATAATAATAATATACATACTGACCCCCTACTATTTCATTCCCTGTAGATTATCTGCTTCCATCATGGTGCCTACAGAAACTACTTTTCCACAGGTACAATTATGTCCAGGATTATAGTTGAGGATAACTCTCTACCACTGCTTATGTCTAATATGTTTATATCCTAGGTTTACCCCCTGTTTTCATCTTACTCTTTGAGTATTTTGCTTGGCCTGATATCATTGTGGGATTTCATAGGGTTTACGTTACTTGTCTGGCAGCATTTTGTTGTAGGACAGCACCTCTTGTTAACTAAATGTCTCTAGTTTATCTGCAACCAGTCTATTCACAGTGAACCTCACATTAAGCTAATTTCAAGTCTTCTGTGCATTTTGCAGGAGAGATCATTATATGAGTTTGGCATCTTATTCTATGCTTTATGTATTCATAACAAGGAAGACTATATTAGGTTATGACTGTAATTTGAACTTGCATCTGGAAAATTTGAGTACCCGGTCACAAATTAGTTGATATATCATTTTTTAACAGCTGAAGAGCTCTACGACTATGAACAGTAACTCTAATGTTGTAGAACTTCTGTGATTATTGCAGATATATATATATATGTATAGATAGATAGATAGATAGATAGATAGAGAGAGAGAGAGAGAGCGAGAGAGAGAGAGAGATGAGAGAGAGAGAGAGAGAGAGAGAGAGAGAGAGAGAGAGAGAGAGAGAGGTGGGGAAGTGAGACTGGTGCCTATGAGAAAGCTTTCAATGAGGAGCAAGCATAGGTAAAACTGTACAGCACAGTTTCAGCAGTGTGGTGGCAGAGAAGAAAAAAAACAAAAAAACACTAGAAGTGGCTGTGTGGTAAGTAGCTTGCTTACCAACCACATGATTCTGGGTTTAGTTCCACTGTGTAGCACCTTGGGAAAGTGTCTTCTACTATAGCCTCAGGCTGATCAAAGCTTTGTGATTGGATTTGGTAGATGGAAACTGAAAGAAGCCCATTGTATATATATATATTTATTTATTTATATATTAATGTGTGTGTGTATGTGTGTGTGTGTGTGTGTGTGTGTGTGTGTGTGTGTGTTTGTGTGTGTGTGTGTGTATGTTTGTGTGTGTGTGTGTGTGTGTATGTTTGCGTGTCTGTGTTCGTCCCTCTCACCATTGCTTGACAACTGATGTTGATGTGTAAAAGAGATCGATAGAATAAGTACTAGGCTTTCAAAGAATAAGTCCTGGGGTCTATTTGTTCGACTAAAGGCAGTGCTCCAGCATGGCTGCAGTCAAATGACTGAAACAAGTAAAAGAATAAAAGAATACATCTGAAAATTAGCGGCAAGAAGCTAGAAATACACATATGTACAAAACCTACCTCAAATATAAATTAGATATATGGTAATCTCCTTTTCATTGTACTCAGATTTTCTATGATGCTTGTTTATGACCAACACTTAATTTCTGATACTTTCAGATTAAATCTAACATTCATCTTTTTTTATGAACTAAATCCCACTCATCCCCAAATGATATCATTGTAATAAAGAACCAAAAATCTTTTAACATTTAGGAAAGATTCAGGTAGGCAGACTGGCTGGTGAAATAAACCTACCTATACATCTAGATACACTTTATAATTGAAGTTCACAAAATGCTAAATACAATTACTCAACTTTTACTTGCTAGTTTCAAAAGCTTGTTTTATTGAAATTTTTACCATTTATTTATTCTTTATATTAGGAAAAGGCATAACAGAGTTAGACTGATACTTTACAAACTGTAAAATCTGGTCCTAGTTTATTGTTAAATTTTCATAAGCCAATAAATTAGGCTATAACAGATGTGTAATAGTTTTCTGTTTGGTATGTTTTCAGTTCAATGATCTTTCATAAATCCTTATAAATAAAGATGTTAGAGATTACAATATTGTTTCTCCTTAATTTCTGGAGTTTTGACTTGTTACCGAATAACTGCACAATATGTTATATGACAAAATATCAAAGATATATTCAACAAATAACCAACTCAATTGTTGTCAAAACTGAAAAGATAGATATTTCTTGATTGTGTGACAAAGAACTTCTAGGTGTGTTACTGAATGCACTATTGAATATATGTTTCACAGAATAGTCATCATAACTGAAAAGGTTATGTTGAAATGTTTGAATTTCAAGCTTGAATGACTACATTGAAATTTATAAAGGTATTTCACACAGAAATATTCAAACAAGTGTAGAAAATCAACTCTGGCTTCAAAATACAATATTTGAAATTATACTCCAATCACTAACTGGAAATATAAAATGTTGTTACTCAGAACATTTTAAAATAATTTGTGATGCGACCTGACATATGACTGGCGCTTACAGTTTATGAGAACATCCCCATATAATCTTTTGCATAGCCTACTTTTATCTGCTTTGTTCGGTTCAACTAAAGGTTACTGTTTATTATTTCCTCTAAAGTCATAGATAACCAATTCTCAGTATAAAATAAATACCATTTTTAAATGTTAACTGGATTCTAAATGAACAATCTGACATTTATAGACATACTCTGTTTATTCTCCAAAAATGTTTTATACTACAGTATTAGGGGGAATCCAGGGTGTGTAATTTTCATTTTGATGTAAGTAGTTTAGTGTAATTATTTATTAGAGTATTTGAATGCTGTAAAATATTGAGATTTAAAATAAAACTTTGAACAACTATGATTTAATATAAGTACACTGTAGATATATTTCATTTACCAAACATGTTTCAGTGGAAAAATGCACTTGGGCATTTTTCTTATTTCATAAATGTTATGTGTGGATGTATAGTACAAAGTAGGTTACTTTTGTAAAATGGTAAGGTTTGGCAATATAATAGTAGTCTCAATAACATAGTTGAGAGTGGTTGTGAAAGCTTTATTGTTCACTGTCCTGATTTCATATTATGACAAGATCAATTGTGCTTCTCATTTCACTGAACTTGATATTAAAAAATACTAGTGATATACTGTGGTTAATTTAAAGAACTTGTCTTGTAAATAAAAACTAGCTCTAATATATAAATTTTGATATACTAATTTAATTAACTAGTCTCCAATATAAAATAAACAAAAACTGATTTTAATATATAAAAAGAGCACCGTGCTCAATTAAAAGTTAGTATTGTCACTTTTATAATAATAGTAATAATAATAGCAACAATGTTTTACAAGAAGGGTGAGTAGAAAGTGGGGAGGGTTTTGGTTTTCCATGAACCATTAGTGATAAAATGAACAGAGTTGCAACTGGATTTGAGACTTAGTTTGCTGAGATCTCACGGACAAACACATCATTATTAACAACAATAAATATCATTACTAGTACTGCATTTTGACTTAAGTTATTGCTTAGTATGTTGTCTTCATTAACTCTTCCATTAGCACAGTCAAAATTGATTGTTTTGCCATATATGGGGAGGTGTAAGTCCAGCTACAAATAAGAATAATGCATCGGAAATGTTGGTTGAAATATTGAACCAAATCACCTGAAGGTACAAGTTAACAGTTTCAACCTTGGCTTTTGTTTGCTTAAAACAGTATCTTTCTTATATTGTATTCACTGACTATGAAGCAGTCCTGCAGGTTTATTATGTAAGTTGTTTGCCATTGTTCATAACTTTTATTAATCTCAATAGCA
>NC_043002.1:115562563-115660063 GCF_006345805.1 Octopus sinensis | reverse complement strand
CACACACACACTGAGGACTGATTGCCCTGTGATATGCTAAACAGTGTTCCTGGTGTGCTGCTTATATCTGTCTATCAATCTACTTATCCTATTTTCTCTCATACTAGAACATTTTGCTTGTTCCTTCTATTGTTCATGTAACTGTTCAACTGCTAGCAGTTTCTTTTCCTCTTCTCACCTTGATATGCTACTTGATCACTCTTTTGATAATGGATTCACCTATGGATGTGCCTAGGGAAGAACCAATTTGAATGGATTTGGTTGAACACTCCTACCTTCCTGAACATAATGAACCACAGCAGATGCCATTAAAGAGGAGCTTTCTTTCCACTGTCATACATTTCTTCATACATTTCTCCAATGACAGAATATCCAGTTTATAAAATCTTCAATCAATACAATAATCCAATGGCAAGGGTGTCTCAGAGATGGCTGTCTTTGCTACCTTTACTAGTTTTGTATTATTTTACTATTTTTAGATTAAGCTGAATGAATTTAAATGTCATAGTCCGGCCTTGACTGATTGTTTGCCTTCCTTATTATTTTAACCAATACCTACCAATTGCCAGTTTTTGTTGAACAAGACATTCACACAGCCACAATTCCAGCCACTGTTCTGGCTGGAATTTTGGTGGATCATCTATTAGAGCACTCAAAATGCATACCTATTAGTTTGGGTTACCTTGACCTAAATTCCTCATATATATAAAGTTAATAAAAGGAAATGGAGAAAAAAATATTATAGATGCTTGGTTCATTTTATTTGTATCACAATGGAAAATTAATGCAAAGAAAAAAAGATACCTATAAAAATAAATATTAAAAGGAACTGGACCAACAAAACAGTGAAAAAAATCTGCAAAAATCCTACAGTATGTTTGAATCGTCAACCTTTGAACTTTTATAAATGTAATAAACCATATATTGTCAGGTACCTTCAGGGAAAAGTATATTTTCCGATCTTGAATTATGAAATAACTTATTTGAGGGCTTTGTTTAGTAATTTTCAAATGTAAACAACAGCTTATTAGGATGCAGAGTTCATCTGATTAGAAATTGATCGTTTAATTTTAGCTAATATTGAACGTGGAAATGATACTAAAATATCAAATGCATTTGAAAAATATATTTATTATTATATTTATAATATATTTATAAAAGTTTATGGGAGGAAGATGGGAGAAAGATAACTGTAACTTATCATAAGGGGTGTTATATACAAGGAATTAGATTGAGAAATGTTAATAAAGAAGGGATGGAAAGTTTGTTTATATTATATTATGATAATGAATTTTAGAAGTACTACAGAGAAAGATATATTTATATTAGTCTATAGGAGGAAGATGGGATAAATACAAGGAATCTCTTTTTCTTTGCATTACTTTTCTATTGTGATACAAAAAAAAAAAAAAGGACCAAGCATCTATAATATTTTTCTTCTCCATTTTCTTTTAATAACTTTACAATTTATGAGACTGTTTATAAATATATATTGAGGAACTTTCTGTCAATATATCTGATAAAACTAGTTGGCATCTGGATTGTTATTAACAATCCCTCACGAGGAATTGTGTGTGTGTGTGTGTGTGTGTGTATATATATATATATAGAGAGAGAGAGATAAACACACACACACACACACACACAGATATGCAGGAAGTAAATAGACACATTTAATTTTCAAAATTTCTGATCTAAGCGTCTTAATATGTTTTCAGTGGTGTAGAATTTACAATGTAATTATTCTTTTTCATTCCAGGTGCCATTATATTAAATATTTGCAAAGAGTAACCATGCCACGCACAAAAAATTCTGTCAGATTTTCAAAGAGGTCATATTGTTGGGCAATCCGAGGCTGGTCTTAGCCAGTGAAAAATTGCCAAAAATTTTCAAATTTCTCTTACTAATGTTAATAGAATTATAGTGCAATTCAAAAGCCAAGGAAAAGAATCAACAGATTCTTGTCCTGGCCGACCTGGGCCCTTGGAAAGGAAGCTTTGCTGTTTGAAAAGAATTGTGGAAAACGAACCCCATTCGAAGGCTTCTGACATTGCAAAACAGCTAGAAGTTAGTCCAAGAACATGTGTTACATATCTGCATAAACTTGGATATTATGGACGAGCAGCTAGAAGAAAACCTCTCCTTCAACCAATTAATATCATGAAAAGAAAGAAGGAGATGTCAGAAAAATCCAGTCCATTTTGGAATAGAGTGATTTTCTCAGATGAACCTCGATCTGCATTATTTTCAGACAGTGGACGAGTTTGGGTCTGGAGGCTTCCCAATCAAGAAGTTGATTTGAAACAACTCCAACCAACTGTGAAACATGGCAGTATCTCTGTAATGGTATGGGGAGCTGTCATCAGCAATGGTCATTCTGAGCTGATTGAATGTGTTGGAACCATAAACTCTGAAAAATACATCGAAATACTTAAGCAAGGACTATTTCTGATGTATTCACACGATAACATAACGAAAAATGAGTTTTTATTCATGGAAAATGGGGCTCCATGCCACACAGCATAAAGGAATCAACAATGGCTGACTGAAAATGAGATCAAAAAGCTTCCATGGCCGAGCCAATCTCCTGACATGAACCCAATTGAAAATCTTTGGAGCATACTAGATAGAGCTATACAAAAAACTCAACAGAAACCTAAATCTAAAGATGAATTGTTTTGATTGTTGTATGAAAAGTGGGCAGAAATTCCACAAGAGACAATCACAAAGCTCATCAGTTCAATGCCAAAAACAGTTTCTGAACTAAAAACTGCAAAGGAAATGTCAACTAAATACTAAAGTACGTAATCCTACCTATCGATTACATTTCAATTGTTCACTTTGTGTATTAAATAAAAGATTTTGAAAATTAAAGGTGTCTATTTACTACTTGCATGTCTGTATATATATATATATATATATATATATATATATATAAATGCAAGAGAGTTGTAAAATATCAAATCTATGGATTGGTAATTTTTTGTTTGTCCATATCAACTAGCATCAGCTAGTATTGATGAAAAATAACTGTTAAGGACCCCCCATATATATATATATATATATATATATATATATATATATATATATATATATGTATGTATGTATGTATGTATATATATATATATAATTCATAGATGAGAATTAGATATTCCAGCTATTCTCCATATACTTGGTAGTGCTGAAGAAATTTAAACTTGAGTGGGTATAAGAAGTAAATGTAGGGATAAGCAAATTAGGCAGATCAAAATATAAAGTATATTAAGAACATGAAATGCAAAAAAATGTATGCTATGTATACATAGAAAAAGGTCTGACTTATACAGAATACAAATGAAATATAGAATTAAAGGAGTTGAAGAAAAGTATTATAAATCCAACACCTGTTTCTGGAGGATAATAAAAACTTCTGTCTTCAGCGAAGAGATCTTACGTTTGAGGTGTTGAAGAAAAGAAGTTCAAAGATGGCGTCATCTTTCCACCTTTGATTCTTTCCTTCAACACTTCAAATGATGATGGAGGCTTGTTTAATTTTTTGATGGAATCAATCTACAAACATTATTTTGGACCACTGAGCCCCCAGAAACAGCTGTTGGATTCGTAATACTTTTCTTCAACCCCTTTCATTCTCTATATCATTTGTATTCTGTGTAAGTCAGACCGTTTTGTATGTAAACATATATACATTTTTTGTATTCCATGTTTTTAATATTTTTCATATTTTGATCTGCTTAACTTGCTTATCCCTATATTTATTTATATAAGTAAATGTAGCACAAAGTTTTGTCAGTGAACAGGTCATGGTTTCAAAATGACAAAAATATTTTGACACAAATTAAATTTATATGTTGAAGTGAAACAGTTTTTGTGGTGTTCTTAAATGGCTTACAAACATCTTCCATGCTGCAGTTGTTCTTGTTAATATGTATGTATATATATATATATATAACTGAAAATAAATGGACAATGACAGTTCAATAGCAAAGCAGTTTATTTGCAATTAATGTATTACATAACACAAAATTTCCAGCTTATATAATACATTGACGCAAATAAATTTCCATGCTATTGAAACATTTGTAGCATGTTCAGAATTGGCATTGTGATACTGGAACAATATCTGCAGCCAAAGAAAGAGGCCAATGATTATCTTGCCCAAGTTTGTGACCATGAAATTAACAACATAATTAGGACACCTAATGACTTTGAGGAGAGGTAATGGACTTGAGGGTCATTGGTAAAATATATTTATCAGAGGAACAAAATTTTAAAAAATGAACCTATTTACTGAGACGATAGTATATGGGTATTTGGCACAAAAAACAAACCATAGATGGAACTGATCATGTCAAAAACTTGGCATGGAGTTCTGACAAGTTTGAAGGCTATCTCCATGCAATTCAAGAACAAGAGATCCTCACCAAGTGCCTACAGCATAAGAAGCAGAAAACATTGACAGTGAACAAATGTAGGCTGTGCAAGACCAAGACTGAAGATGTCAACCACACTATTGCCAGCAGTGAGAGAATGTCTTCCAGATATTATCTTCCCATAAGGCATGATGTGGTGATCAACACAGTCTGAAAGAGGGTACCAAAAAAGGAAACACTTATGGATGAAGTTGACTACATTGAAGACTGATGGATCAAAAAATATTGGTGGAACTTTAAAATCAAAACAGCCACTAAGTTAAAACAGAACCAGCCAGATATTGTGTAGGGCCACAAGGAAAAGATATGTTCTCTTGTGGAAATCAGCTGCTCTCTGGACACCAATGAAAAAGGATATTTATAGAGCATCCACAAAGAGTTTGCAAATCCAGTACTCAAGATACACTTTCAACTTCATGCCTCTTATTATTGAAGCAACAGGATACATATGAACCTGCCATGAGCAAAGTATGGGCGAATTTGGGAACTTGGGGAGAAAATGCAAATCCTTAATTCATACGCTACAAATGATCATGATATCTGGGACTATAATAATCTGCAAAACCTAATCAAAATGCCTGAAACTTGATAGGCCAATTGAATGCCAGCTAGCTGTATGTGATTGGTCGGAGATTTGGACAGTACTCGCGTGTATGTGTGCACGCATGCAGCTGTATATGCATGCACTAGCACTATGACCCGACGCCGCCAGGTCATAGTGCTAATTCATATATACAATGCATAATAATTGGTTGTTTAAATTAGATGGACATGTCCAATAGCCATCTGCCAGATGGCAAGTGTTTGCGCAAATCATCTATTCAAGTGCTGATAACAGTTCCTTAATTAATAACCCACCCCTACTTATTGTATCAAGGCTACAACTTTAGAGCTAACATAGTTAGTGGTTAGTGTCTTCAGTCTTAGATGTAGAAGCACTTAGAAACACACCAGTATGGAATAAGAAGATATGGAAGCTTAAGATATAGAAAAATAGAATCTTTCTAATGTGGATCCAATAGAAGGACCAGCTATCCTAGGCTACAGCAACATGATAAAGTAATTAAAGATATGAAGGCAGGGAAAGTCTTTGATCCACCAGGAATCACTGCTTAAATGCTTAAAATAGCAGGTGGCTTATTCACCATATTGTTAATCAGGTTGTCCAGGAAGGTACCATCCCCACAAACTGGTGTAGCAACATTATTGCAAACTGTTATAAGAGTAAAGGAGATACCTTATAAGTTATTGCAGAGGTATCAAATTGCTGGACCAGGTTATGAAAGTTACAGAAAAAACTTATAGCCTAATTAATTAGCAAGAGAATTAGACTAGATGCGCTGCAGTTGATTTTGTGTCAGGGAGATATATTATTGATGCCCTCTTTCTAGAAAGACACTTTATTTTCCATTGATTACCCCTTCTGTGCCACCAGTTATGTCTCTGTTTCTCCTGGGCTACATCTCAGAACAGCCATAAATTATCTTTAATACCTTCCCATATCTACTTTCATCCTCACCAACCTCACATCCGCCATTGAAGCCCTTACACCTTTGACTGCCCCTTGCTATATCCATCCCTGCATACCTCTGACCTCATCTCTGTCACTGTATGTCTTTCTCTTCCATTCTCTCACCTCACACGTCACCTTATTTCTCATCTATATGCTGGTTTATTACACTTTTGCTTTTCACTCTTTCTGTAATGCAGCTTCACACCTCATTTCTGAGCTACTCCTTTTCCTTTCATCAACCACACATCCATGCAAGTTCATTATTTACTACATTAACATTAATCTCTCTCTCTCTCTCTCTCTCTCTCTCTCTCTACCTCTCTTTCTCTCACTATATGAAAGATAGATAGAGGGAAAGAAGAGAGGAGGGGTAGAGACAGATAAATAAACAGAAGTTTATGTCAGAAAATCTTAAATTGACAGCATTTTATCATATATTCTTCTGAAATATTAAAATTTTCCAAAAAATAGACATACACCCTTATAATGAAAATTGTAGAAATTTAAAATTAAGATGTTGAACTTGAAAAAAATGAAGACCAAACCAAGATGTGAAAGGAAAAGAAAAACAGCAATTATAGATTTAACCACAAAGCATGCTAGAAGATACTGAATAGTCAAAGATAGGAATAACACATTGAGGAATACATGTAATAACCAAACTAAATCTAAGATAAATTCAGGAAATAGAACAAATGAAGAAATAGGGCAAATTTATGAATCAGTTCTGTTTTTATCGTTTTGATGAATTTGTCTCAGAAGTCAAATGTTATCTAAAAAGATTTGGGTTAGAATTTAAATACTACAAATAAAACCTAAGAATATTTTTTATAAAAATGACTAAATAGCATTTTTGTTGATATTATTATTAAAACTCATAAGGCAGCGAGCTGGCAGAATCATTATTGTGCAGGACAAAATGCTTAGTGGCATTTCTTCTAGCTTTATATTCTGAGTTCAAATGTTGCTGAGGTCAACAGTGCCTTTCATCCTTTCGAAGTCAATAAAATAAGTATCAGTTGAGAACTATGGTTAAGGAAACTTAGAGTTTCCTCTAAAATTTCTGGCCTTGTACCAAGATTTAAAACTTATTATTAATATAGATTTCTAGCTTTGGCACAAAGCTTCAAATTTTCCATAAATTCTCCAGTCACTAGCATCAACTACAGTACTTTAGTAGTACTTATTTTACCAAATCTTTATAACAAAAGGCCATGTTATTCTCAGCTAGGTTTAAACTCACAAAGCAGAGAGACAGAGATATCGCTTAATATTGCAAGGCATTTTATTTGCTGATCTCTGGGTTTTGCCTATATTTCATATGGTTACTGTTACTAAAGATGTTTGTTATAATTCTATTTTTTTAGTTAATTGCAGTCACTAAATCTACTGCAATTCAACTTCACTGGTATGTTTCAATATAAACTAGATTTATTACTAGAGATTTTTTGAAATAATCGTAATTACTCAATGTTCTGATAAAATTAAAGTATTTTATACATATACTATTAGGCATAATATACAGCCAGCTACAAAAAATTCATCGACAGCAATTCATTGAAAGTAATTTGCTGACCAACAAATCTTGATTAGCAAATTCACTTATTACTAATTAAATGATTAACAAATTCACTAATGACATAATAATACAATGACACAGTCACACTTAAATAACATAACAGAAAACATTGCAAAATCTTTGAAATGAATCCTAAAGTGAGACACAAACTAAGCCTCTTACATTTGGAATGATAGACTTGTGAAGATTGTAGTCCACAAATCTTTTAAATCCTTCAGGCAAAATTGCAATACTTTGATCTCTTCAAAGGAGGTTCTGGCTCATTTGTGAATTGTTGTTTGGTGAATTGCTATCGAGGAATTTTCCACACAATAATGCACAGCATCAGCATCATCAACAATTTAAAATCAAATTTACTGTTAAACGATTTGGGTGAACCTGCAAACTAACTACTTACTTTACAGTTATTTCTATACCATATTTTGTGCTTAAAGGACTACAGATTTGATGAAGAAAAGTGTAGACATAGGAAAAACAGAATGAACATTGTTTCTTTTTCTTTTCTTTTTTTTTTTTTAATATTTTCACTAGTGTGATTAAAATGGATTCAATCCAACATGCAATAGAGAAGTCACTTACCATCTTTTTTGAGAGATTTATATTGAACTAAAACAGAAAACAATTATATGTTATATAGAACAAATAAAATATATTTTAGAAAAAGTTAAAAAAGTATGAAATTAATTTCAAATATAACTAATTAGTAAAAATTTTTATGAATTATTAAAAATTCAAGCAGAAAAATAATATAAATTATCTATCTCACAATAATAATAATTATTATTCATAGAACAACATATAATGGTTACATTGATGCTAAATGTACAGAGTTGTTGATGAAAATGGAGCATCAAAGACTGACTTCTGCAGTGTTTTGAAATGTTATCTTAAAGAATTTATTATCATCATTATAATAATAATAATAATAATAATAATAATAATAATAATAATAAAGCAAACCAGTGATGATATTGTAGTAAGTTACTTAATCTAAAATGCAGTGGAACTGAATAGCAATAATTTCAATGGAACTATTTATCTGATATCATAGCATCGACCAGTTTTAAGAAGGTAATTTGAAATTGGTCTAAAAATAAAACATTTTGAAAACATAAACAAACCCCTTCATGCAATAAAAACATAAAAGAATGTTGAAGAGATAGTTGTAGCAATCAATAATAGAATACAATGGTGAAAGAAAGAAGCTTAAAGAAAGTGTGCAATCAGAAAGAAAGGAAGCTTCCATATCATCATACCTGCCTTTGGAATGAAATATATGAAGGGTAATAGAAGTACATAGGAACCAAACAATTTGTACATCAAATGTCTTAAATTCATTATTTCTGGTATGGCCACACATTTGGGAGATTGAGTATAGTCAGTTAAATTGACTGGCATTTTATATTATCACCCATGTAGATTTAATGATACCATCAAATTTGGGTTCAGTTCGTATTTTAATTTATGATTAAGAATGGTATTTTTTTTCTATATTTTATTTCAAAACACTTTCTGTTTTTAAACAAGTGTATCATTTACTTGCCTAAGTATTGTTTTGTCATTTATTTTAATGCTTGTAATTTGAGTTATTGTATTTTCAGGACAATTCAAGGAACATCTTTTAGAATTTGGGAAAATAAGAAGGAGTTGTAATAACTAAGCAATAAAAACAGATTCTTAAGAAATTTCTACATAATCTTTATTGAGTATTTTCTGTAATTTGTATCAAACAAATAAAAACTTTATTTTTTTCAACCAGAGAGCATGTTGGTACATTGATTTCTACTATTTTACAAATAAAGATCAAACATATTGTTGATAGCTTTCATCAAATATTGCTTTTTTTTTTGTATAAAATAAAGTTCATCCTTGAAAGCAATTATTAGTTGAAATGGGCTTGCAAAAACAAATTAAACTTTTGTTTCCAAGAAATTGTACAATTAAATATTTTTATAACACTTTGCCTTTGTACAGTATGTGAATATGTGAGCATAGTACAATAATTCAATAGAGTGATGAAATACAATAATATGAAGATTACTTAAGCAAAGTATATTGCAAATTTAAAGACTTCATACGGAATGAAATAAGTTTGATTTGTTAAAGTTCTAAAGCAAAACACTTTTGCATTATTTTATGTGAGTAACTATGTTAAAAGCTAGATTTAATTGCTAAGATAATGAAACTTTTGAAAGATATATGTTATATAGATTAGAATATTTAAGCTTATTTAAAGTTTTACATTTATGAATTGAGTTATTACTACAATTATTCTGAAAGGACTATTGGTATAAGTCTCATGTACACTACATTTTGACTGATATATTTGATGATTACTCAAGCGTAAGTGATTCACATATACTGTGTCCTTGTATTTGAACCGAACTAAAACAAAAAAAAAAAGCCTTTATTGCAACTGATGAGGTCTCAATACACATATTACCATCCTCAGAAACGAACCAACTGTAATTGTTTTTAAACTTATTTCAAAGAGTTTTCCTTAGGTTCTTAGATATGAATATAGGACAAAAATACAAACTGATAATATAAAAGAATATTTATAATAGAAATGTTAACATTCTAATACATCAACAACTTAAAGGGACCATGATGTACCTAGTAAACGATATTTAAATAGAATATTTATAGTAAATAACTCTGAAGAGTAAACTACTAAAACCAACAGAAGTGAATGTGAAAATTTCTGTGTATGGCAAACCAATATTCATAGAACTCTACATAAAATTCTACAACATCAGAAAAATGCGCAATTGTTTATCCTATTACTTTAGATTTGCATCTACCCACATGCGGGCAGTGATAACAAACATAAATCCCTGTGAACCATTTAACAGGGATCTGTGGAAAATATGCAAAGAATCCACGGAAAAAATGGAATAAGAACAACTTAAAAATTAATTCGGCTCTATTTCTGTACAGTAAATTCTATCCAAGACAATGACTAAGAATATTGTGAGTACAACAGCCTAAGCAAAATGACTCTTTGAAGGTAAGCATTGGGCAACTCTGAAAAATAGGAAGCAAAATACATAACATTAACTGATTATTAATTGCTAATTAATAATCTGATCAGTAAGCACAGACCAGACTTCAGTCTAATATGGATGTTGTTACTGAAATAAGTTGGTATGATTAACACTCGTGAATGAAAGCATTAACCCTTTTACTAATCCAGCTGAAACCAGCTCTGGCTCTGAGTACAAATGTCTTGTTTTCATAAGTTTTGAATTAAAATCTTCCACCAAACCTTAGACACAATTTATGTTCCTAACACTAGCTGAATGATAACTAAGTTATTTTACTAGATTCTTTGCTATATTTAAAGTAATTGAAAGAAACACAGAGCATCTCAACAGAAATATGGTAACGAAAGGGTTAAACCTTTTGATTGTCAATGAAGGTTTAAGAATTCTAGATTAATTTTATGAAATATATGTAAATAAAAATATGATAGAAAATATATGGATCAAAATATAGTGTGAATAAAAATAGAAATGATATCAGTTCAAAATTGAAGCTAATGGTAAATGAAATATTTCTGTAGATTTCTTTTAAATATATTTTTTTAGTGCATACATTAGTGTATATAGTTTCAGATTTATTTTTAACAGCCTTATAGCATTTCAAAGTTATATTATTAAGTGAAAAAAAAAAGATAAAATACACAAATAACAAAAAAGAAAAAAAACCATTTGCAGGAAATCTTAAATTAAAAGATACAAATGAGGTGTCACTAAAATGCTAGAACATAATTTTGAGCAGAGATCAGAGAGCATTGGATCTTTTGATGTGCAAGCAGATAAATTTATTATACGGTAGAAAATGTTAAAAAAATATCAAATACCATCATTATGAGTTTTGCTTCTAACTATTATTTTCAAGTTAAGATAGTAAAAAATAAAAATAACACACAAAAGATTCAAGTTGCATTATTTAATAGAATCAGCTGAAGAAATATGGCAAAGAGTGAGAAGAAAACTGTCAGATATTGAAAACAAGAAGAGGTCCATGCATTAAGAAAATATAGTTAACAAAATGCAGTATACACCCAACCAATGTTTAAAAAGTTTTGAAGAGGCCATAGAAGTAAAAGAACAATTATAGAATCCTTCACACAATATAGAAATAATTGATAATGAATTAAAAAAGAAACATAAATTGCATCCAAGAAGAACATGCTTTATAAATATAAAACACGTACAACTGCCATAACTGAATCTCCTCAATAGGCCTGTGTGATTAAGAAAGTGGATGGTAAATATAATATGTATTGCAGAGATGTGATAAACATACATAAATACACACCTACATCTAATCATTTAATAAGGTGTTACAAGGAAAAAAAAAACCCAGTTTTCTCCCACATAGTTTTCTTTGAAAAAATTAAAATAAAAAAATGATTCTATAGTTTTCAGTAGATAAAATAAAGTGATATCATGATTTATATAGTTTGTTAAAGTTTTATTGAAGAATAAATGAAAAGTTGTGAAGGATATTACTAACATAATTCATGCATTTCATATTCATTATAGGCTGCCCTAGGAACAATGAATCTAATTGAAGATTCTAATGAAACAATATCTAGATTGATTTTAGCTATTGCTCTTTTTCAATAAAAATCTGTTTGAGAAGAAATGTCATACGAAAATGTTTTGTGACTGGTAATATAATAGCATATGCTACTTGATTTTTCATAACTAATAGATATAATTAGTCTTCATAATCTTAATAATATTAATTTCTTTCCACCAGAAATGAAGCTAATTTTGCATTTGTGGATTATCAATTGAATGCATTAAATTAAAATGTGAAACTGACCCCCTCCAGAGAAGACAAAAGTAAACAACATAAATATTCAGGAAATATGAACTAAAACATGAGAATTTGGAACAATGATTTTTTTTTATGGATATCTTTCCTAATGCAAAGCCTTCCCATAAAACACCTGCCAAGTAGAACCTACTTTATTATAGCATAAAAAATTATACAGTGAAGAACTTTAAATCAAGGATACCAGAATAAAAAGTGACAATAAGATATTCCATGTAACTCTTATGCAATAGTTTATCCATTAATTGTTCTTTTAGGATACACACACACACACACATCACAAAGAGCTTTAAGTGTTGAAGAGATTATTAAATGAACAGAGTTGTTCAATTAAACAAACTTGACAAATAAACATGACAGAACTGAGGAGCAAGTCTGCTATGCATGTATATATATATATATATAAATGACTTTAAAATTTAAACTTCAACACTATTCATGCATACTGAAAGCTTTTGAGACTACATCTGAAACTAGTTGGAAAGTTGTGTATTAATCCATTAAGATATTTATATTAAAAATATATTCTGTTGCAATCTTTACTCAATTGGCACTGATCAGAGGGAAGAAAATGTGAACAAATTATAACTTCAGAATTTAAAATGCATAGCTAACAGCTACTAGGAGATCTAGGACTATCTATGACAACAAAAAGAAATGAAAAGTTGTTTTACATCCTGTCCAACTAGACAGCACTTAAACTGGCAGTTTAGGAGCTGTGCATTAAAAATAAATGTTTCTTAGCTGTCATTCTACTAAAAATAGAACAAAATATAACCTAAATTTATTAATGACAATTTGATCGTATAAAGACATTTCTTTCTTAAATTTCTGAAGATGATTTTGAGGAAACTATTTGATATTAGAGGGTAAAAAACAATGATGACATATTAATAATAAATAGTAAATCATGTCTGATTATTTTGTCAACGAGTGGCTACCTGGACATTTCAAAACAGAAATGCAGTAGCATGCAAAGAAAAAGTCCAGTGATATGAATTTATATGTTACTTTTAATTATCAATTAAGAAAAGAAGTAGCTCTCAGTCAAATTGTTAGATTTCATAATTTACAATGGTTTATGATGTAAAATTGTAAATTTGAACCTAAATATATTAGCTGATCTCTATACAGTCAAATTTAATCTTTGGTAACAGTTGATAGAAAAGGAGCTAGAAATCACCTGAAGTTTGGTGGAGATTTAGTAAAAGGTAAGCCAATATATACAAAAAAAAAAGAAGAAAAAATCACAACTTAATTTGATAACAAAAGACTTCTTCAAAATAAATAGAAAAATAATATTCAGTTTTGAGAAAATAAAATAATATTCTAGCAACTATTGTTTTGTTAGAATTATCTTTCACAAGCTAAAACTGGCTTTCTTCCATTATTATTGCCATTTGAATCATTTTTTAAAATTCTCTTCTAGATAGTATCAGATTTAATTTCATTAAAAGTTTTACGAAAATTGGAAGAAAATCCATTTGAGGCTGACTGCAAACTTTCCATTCTTGATTACAAATGGAAGACAGTGTTTCCTTTCAAGTAGAAAAATAAAAATTTGCTCAAAAAAGATTAAGAGATAGTATTAAAAATGAGTTGAAAGTGAGGGAAATAATTTAAGATATTTTTCTTATATATATATATATCCTATGGTTTATATAAGCTATATTTAAAATATTTATTTTAATTATTATCTTGTGAAATTAAAAAAATGCAATATAATGTTATAATAATTTATATTAAAATAAGAACTCAGAAACTGAATTGTAATTATACTATAAAATAGTTAGAATAACAAATATTAAAAAACAGAAAAAAAGACCTTTACAAGAAACTGGATAAGAGCCACATTTCAGACAATATTTCTAATTCTAAATGGCTAAGAAATTATTTCAGCAAGAGTAAAGATTTAATGTATATTAATTTAAAAATATAAATGGAAATTATTTATTTTCATGATTCACTTTATTTTTGTACAAAAATACAACTGTATAAAAAAAAAAAAAAAATGCACTTTGGACTAAAATAAAACTGATTTTAGGCAGCCTAGAATAAGACAACACTGATCTTTTGAATATTCTAAAATAAAATCACTATTTCTGAACTTAAGTAAAATAGAATAATATTATATAAAGAAATGTATTTAAAAGTCAAATAGAATTTTAGTTTAAATAGTTGAAATAGACTTATATATGCACTTATGTATAAATTTATGTAGAGGGAAGATTAGAGAGAATGTGAATGACTGACAGACAGACAGACAAATAGATATCCACAAATATGAAGAAAGTAAAAAAAAACAACTTTGGCTACTATGATTGGAAAAAAATTACTTAAGTTTCCATTAATTTTAGAATTTATTTGTATTTATAAATACCTGTATGTAAATGTATTTTAAATTGCTAATACTGAAAGAATGTTTACATACAGTACAGTAGTTTAGTTACACAGACATGACAGAAGTAAATAGACACCTTTATATTCATTAAAATATATTTAAATCTGAAATTATACATTCAGTTTACATAGGAAAATTAGATGGTTTGAAAGATGAGCTAGTTTCTGTTGGAGTTTGTATGTCTCCATTGAAGTCTAATGTCAGTTCTGTACCAATTAGATAAAATACAGCTCTATATTTGAGAGATGAGGAATTATGTACATTACTTACATTATTTAGATTTGACAGATATTTGTCCTCATCTTGTTTGTTGTTAATACAACGTTTCGGCTGATATATCTTCCAGCCTTCATCAGGTGTCCCGGGAAAATTTCAAACCTGGGTTCTCATTCCTAAGGTATTTTTTGATGTTGTTATTATTATTATCATCATTATTCTTAACCACTACGCCATATGACTGTGGATATATGGCATAGTGGTTAAGAGCACGGGCTGCTAACTCCAAGATTCTGAGTTCGATTCCAGGCAGTGACCTCAATAATTATAATAATAATAATAACAACATTGAAAAATACCTTAGGAATGAGAGAACCCAGGTTCGAAATTTCCCCAGGACACCTGAAGAAGGCTGGAGGGTATATCAGCCGAAATGTGTTAACAACAATCAAGGTGAGAACAAATATCCATTGAATGTAAATAATGTAAATAATGTACATAATTCCTCATCTCTCAAATCTAAAACTGTATTATCTAATTGATATGGGGCTGACATTAGACTTCAATGGAGACATACAGAGAAACTCCATCAGAAACTAGCTTGTCTTATACGTTCAATTATTTATTAGTTATTATTATGTGAATATCTAATATTTAGTAGACGTGCCCTTTGCATTTTTCAATGCAAGGACTCTATTATGCATGCTACTGTTCAGATGACGAATATTCTCTTGTGGAATTTCTTGCCAAGTTTCATGCAGCAATCACAAAAGATCTGGCTTTGAGGATGCTTTCTTGTTCTTTTTATGAAATGTCCTGTCCATTATGCCCCAGAGGTGTTCAATAGGGTTCATATCTGGTGACTGGCTTGGCCATAGAAGCTTTTTAATGCCATTCTCTTCCAACCAATCTTGGGTCTTTTTAGCTCAAGGAGCCTCATCTTCCATAGTCTTCTTTAATCATTTCACCACTGGAGAAGATTGGAAGGAGGCCTTTCTGTAATATGGACACATTTATCTGTGTCTATGTTTCCTTCACACTCCACCAGCTCTGATCAACCATTGCTCTAAATTGCTCCCCAGACTATCACAGAATAGTTGCCATGTTTCACTGTTGGTTGCAATCTTTTTATGTCAAATTTTTGATCACAGTCTCCAGATCCACACTTGACCACTGTGGATCTGGACTCATCACAGAATATGACAGTCTCCTGAAATGCTAGTGGCTTTTCTACGATCTCACAGGCCCAGTCTTTTTCCTGCTTGATATTGGGTGGTTGAAGAAGTGGCTTCCTTCTTGCTGCTCTGCCATAGTAGCCAAGACAGTTCTGCAACTGACATCAACTTGTTCTGCTATGTCAGAGGCCTTGCAATGAAGATTGTCCTCCACACTTCTCTTAACAAAGTGAAGGGTCCTGTCAGAAGACTCTGGTTGACCTGGGCAAGGTGATGTGGACTCCTTCCCCTCAATAGTGAATTGCACAATCACTTTATTAACTATAGAAAGTGGAATTCCAAAGTTTTCTGTGATTTTGCACTAAGTCCACCTTCAAATTGACCCATAATATGGCCTCTTTGAAATTTGGATAGTTTCAAGGCTTCTTTTGTAAATGGCATAATTAAACAGTCACATATAGAACCTGAAACATAAAATGTCAATTAATAAAAGGTGTAAATCGTTTCAAGTTAGAATAAACATAGAGTGATCTTTTATTTACTGTCTATTTACTTCTGTTGTGTCTGTGTAGATCTATGGAAATATATGAATAGAATCAATGACTGTGAACAAGAATATCAAATTCACCCAAAGAAAAATGACTCAATTCCTAAATATTTGTATGCTTGGATGTAAGTACATATCACACAAACAATTTTTGTTACACACACAAACATTAATTGGATATGATAGATTCATATTGGCCTTTTATTAAATGAACAAAGGAATAAATAAAATTGTCTAATTACATTTTGATTAGTTATATTATAACTAATAAAAATGTTACAATATCTGTTATAATACATGCATGATTATCTATCTAAAACCTTACCAAAGATATATAAGAGAGGTATTTGTGTGTGTGTGTGTGTGTGTGTGTAAGTACATAAGGGTATAATCCTTTCTACTATAGGCACAAGGCCTGAAATTTTAGGGAAGGGGACTAGCTGAATATATCAACCCCATTGTTTCACTAATACTCAATTTATTGATCCTGAAAGGATGAAATGCAAAGTTGACCTCAGTGGAATTTGAACTCAGAATGTAAAGACAGACAAAATACCGCTAAGCATTTTGCCTGGCATGCTAATGATTCTGCCAGCAAGATTTCAACCAAATGAAAAGTTTTGTAGATTTTATAAAGCAGTCACTCTTCAGTCTTATTAACAAAAATAGTGGCTACCCAATGTCTAGCTTTTGATAAAAGTTCTTTTGCCATAAAGGACAAAATATACGATCTCACTCATAACTTGTTAAAACTATACCTAACATAAGAGGCTGAGATTTAGATGGTAATTAACTAAACATTATAACTAAATTTTATTTATAAAATTAATTTCTTAAAATTAAAAAAAAATAATTCTTGAGCACATTTCTGTACAAAATCTAGAAAAATTTCAAAAGATTAAAGAAACACAATTTTGCTTTTGTTTATGATATAAATATAATGTAACTCATAGAATTCCAAATTTTGCATTTAGTGTAATTGTGGAGGAAATTCAATTTATACTTAATATCATTAGGTGTATATTACAGCTACATCAATGCTGGACACTTTTAGAGACTTTGAAAGTAAAAGTCATGTTTTGATGGATCTGAACTCAGCACAGTATGATACCAACAGGATATAATAAAAAAAGAAGTCTTGTTTGCTGCCATTTGCAGCAACTCACTTTCCTTAAACCAGCAAGCGAACCTGTGTATGCTCACTTGACTTGCTAGAAATAGCAGCCATGATGGTCACAACTAGAATGCCTTCAATCATAGATAGGTTCATTCAGAGTTGACCTGGAGCAAAAATGATAACAGTTCCTTTGTTGTAGTAATAACTTTTAACAACAGCACAAAATCATAACACTTTGGGTAAGGTAGATAAATTATCATCAATATATCACAGGTACAATTTTATCAACTCAATAAGCATGAAAAACAAAGTCAACACCTGTGGGATTTGAGCATGAATGCAACTAGTAACAATAGCAACTGAAAGTTTTCTCAGATTCATATTCACTTATGAATGGGTAGTTAAAAAATTTTAGAGGTTAAATAATTAATTTACAATTTTTTTTTTGTATTTACACATGTGAAAGCATGTGATTTGCTGAGTATATTTATGGAGATTGCTTCCTGATATTTGTTTTGGTTGGAAATAGTTTTCACAAATTTCTATGAGAATCTTTTATTATAAAAAAAAAAGTAAAACAGGTTTAATATTTAAGTGATAAGTATGGTATTGGGAAGAAGATATTAATAAACATGGTATGGGAAGAAGATATGAAATACATCTGAATTTGAGATATTAAATACAGATGAATTAAGAAAAAGAGAATTGGAAGTTTGACAGTTGAGTTGTAGCAAAAGAATTGTTTTAACAGTATTTGCTATAGTTGATTTCATTTAACACATTAGTAATCAGATTACTCTGTTAAATGTAACACTTATTTATTCACATTGTTTTGAATTAATCATACATTATCTTGTAGCTTTAAGAATTTAATGATGGATTGCATATTTTGTGGATATCATTGTAGGATAGGAGTGAGAGGCTGGATCTGGATGATTTCAACATAAACAGGTAGAATATTTGGGTAGGATGTGGTCGGTTTAAATACTAAAGGGTTAAACTTTTTCAAACTATAAAGCTTAAAGTAATAATTTATACGAAATATTAAGGATAGAATTTCTTTTAGATTTGTACAAGTTCCAATTCTGCCTATAATATGAGTTACTGATTTATCTTACAACATTTCATTATAAAAAAAAAAGTAATTAAATTATTCCTAGATTTTAACAATAATGTGCCCAGTCATCATCATCATCATCATTTAACGTTTGTTTTCCATGCCGGCATGGGTTGGACGGTTTGACAGGCCAGCTGTAGAGCTGCCCACACTCCAGGTCCATTTTGGCATGATTTCTATGGCTGGGTGCTCTTCCTGACATCATCCACTTTATAGAGAGTACCGAGTGCTTTCATACAGCACTGGTATGGGTGTGTTTACGTGGCACCAGTACAGGTACTTTTTACATGGTACCAGCACCCACAAGCCTGCAAGATTACGAATGTTCAGCTGGAGGGGGATGCAGGGGACAAGCCTCAGTGTTAAAATAAAATATTTAAGTAAGAGAAAAAAAAAACTGATTGAGGCCGGTGTCATATAAATGGCACCCATTAAAGCATAGTTGAGGCCATTGCCAGTGCCACGTAAATGACACCCTTGCATCGTAGTCATGGTCATTGCCAGTGCCACGTAAATGGCACACGTGAATTGTAGTCATGATCATTGCCACTGTCGTGTAAATGGCACCCATGCCAATGACACACAAAAGCACCCATTATGCTACTGGAGTGGTTGGCATTAGGAAGGACATCCAGCTGCAGAAACTATGCCAAATCAGACAGGAACCTGGCTTATCAACTCCAGTCCAGGCCAGCATAGAGAGTGGATGTTAAATGATGATGATCACTTGCAGAAAGAAGCTGTATGAAAACTAAAAATAGTCTTCTATAATTCTTCTCTTGATAAGCCTAGTAGCCGTTTTTGGGCCAATAGAACTTTTTCCCCTTTCAAGGAACGAGATTGCAATTTCTGTGACTCTGGTAATTCAGAGGTTAAATCTTTTTCACTTTTATAATGGCGGGATAACATATCCTTCTGTATGAATATGTTATTCTTAAGAAGACCTATACTATCATAAGCATTAGTTTCATTAGGTAGTAATGTTGAAGACTGATCAAGGTTACCTGGTGCATTTTCAGAATTTTCTTTCTTTTTGTGGGGCAATGTTTTGTAGTGTCTTGTTCTTTGTGCTGGGTCTGAACCCAGAAATTCATCCTGCTGATAGCTGGGGTCTGAATTGAGTACAGAGTATTCACTTTGACCCTTTTTAAGAGTTGGATGAAGTAAGTCAGTAGGTTCCTCTGAACTCTTTTGTTTTTTAGACTTTGATTGAAATTTAGCTAAAAATTTCATTGAAGTGCTTTTCACAAGACCAGGTCCTGAACTCTTGGGTGGTACTTCAGGTTTTTTTTGGTTTCCTTTTTGTAGAAGTTCAACTGATTTCCATTTTTTCTGTGAAGATTTTTTATTTACATTCCCATCATCCTCAGCACTTATGTTAGCTTTTTCAGAGGATTGAGGAGAATCTGGAGTTTTTGAGGGTTTTTTCTTTTTTCTTGGTAAAGAATTACTTTTACTGAAAGTGGGTGGTGTTTCCTCATATGACCATTGTTCAGTTGGTCTATTTTCATTAGCATTAGCTTTTTGCTTAATATGCTCAGGGGCTTTGATTTCATAATGATCTTTATTTGATGCAAGTGGAATTGTATCTGCTGAACTTTCCAATTTCTGCATGTTTGGAGATGAAGGCTGAGTGCTTTGAGTTTTTGGAAGTATCAACGAAAAGTCTTTATTTTCATTATCATTGAGAGTGTCTGTCTGATGTGGTTTTCCATGCTTTGATCCATCAAAAGCAATTGCTTCTTGTGATGAGCCATGAAGATATCTGGTGTCAGACTCACTGGAATTAATATCAGAATTGTTTCTCTCTAATGAAAAAGCAGTATTTTTTGATAGTTCCATGCTAATTTCAGATGTGTGTTGACCAACATTTTCGATATTTGAATTGGCTCCATACTGGATAGTTGACATAGAGTCCAAGGAGGTTGTAGCAAGGTATTGAATATCAGGCTGACTTTCAGGTTTTTCTATTTCAACTGTTTTGGCTTTTGCAGAAATGACAACCTGAGGATCAGATATGGTTTGAAAAGAACTGTCAGGAAAGTCTTTTGAACTGGTATCACTCTTAGCAGGAAATTCTGTATTATCCGAAAATTGCTTAGTTTCATAGTCCTTCCTCTTTCCAGGGCTTCTTGGTATCATTGATTGGATTCTTTCTCCTTCTGTTTCATATTTGGTTTTTATCAATGTACCTGAATCTGGTGCCACTAATTTCAGAGCAGATTTATTGGGTTTCATGAAAGTGGTATCAAATGTGTTAATTTCTTCTCCAAAGATTTCTTTACGTATATTTATGGAAGGACTTTTTGGCAAATTTGTAGTTTCCTTTGGAGAAGCTGTTACAAGTATGCTTTTTGGTGTAATAGTTGTAAAGTTTTGAGTTTGCATATCAGATGAAGCATATGATTCATGTGAGAATTCTCTATTGACAGTATTGCTGTAATTTGACTGTGAGGGTGATAATGTTGAAAAACTGTTCAAGTTGTTGTTTTCAGTTGAGAGATCCTTCACATCAGCATTCACCTCACATTTTGGACTTTTTAATTCACTACTGTCTTTTAGATCAAATGAAGGAACATCTTTCATCAACAGTATGGGGGAATCCTCTTTATCCTTATAGAAATTTGGTTGTACATAACTTGTTGATTCTACAGAAACAATTTTAGAAGGGGAGGAAAGAGAATTATTCTCAGTTACAGAAGATTGCGGAAGGGCTGTTTGATAAGAACTAATTGAATAATTTGGAAGTTCACTGTTATTTTCAGGTGATAATTTCATGGATACATTTTCTTGGTGGCATAGCTCAAAACTGGACTCTGTAAGTTCTGGGGTATTGTTTGAACTGATAGGAAGTTTAGTTGAAATCATTGACGGCCCCTCAAAAATCTCATTTGGCCCTTCTTCTTCTTTTTCATTATATACTTTTAAATTTGCTACTTCAGCAGTTGTCTCTTTGTCCAACTCACGTTCACTTAAAGTAGTTTGGGGAGAAATATTTAATGATTCACTTGTTTGATTATTGGAATGTATTGGCTGCTCAGAAATATTTAATCTGTCTTCACTTTTAGATTGCAAAGCATCTAAACCAATAGCAAATGCACGAGGCTTTTCAGATGTTTCCTTCTGATAAGTAACAGAAGAATCATTTGCATCAGTTTTAACAACCTGCATAAAAGAACTGTCTGCTTTTGAGGCCTTCAAGTTGTTCTCAAAATTTATTTCAGGAGACTTTATCTCTGGAGTAGCTTCTAGAGTTGTCAAATCAAACATTTTTGCATCAGATTTCCCATCTATATCTGAATTAAATTGATTTTGTACAGATGTAGTTGTAGATATATATTTTTTATTTGGCACTAAATATATAGAGGCACTATTTGAGGTAGTAGAGAAACCATTCAAAGATGGCTGTGTTTCAACAGAATGTTCCATTAAGTTAACAGTTTCTGTCTTGGGTTCAGCATCAACATTGTCCTTTGTCAGCTGTGATGGAGAATTTGGAAGGCTAACAGAAAGACTTGAAGTATAAAGAGGTTCAGATGATTTGGTAGTAGAAATAATTATTTTAGAATTTTCTGTTACATGTGGCATTATTACAGATTTTGGTGGGCAGTCCTGAATGAATTCAGATTTTCCTTTAGATTCTTGTTGATCTTCAGAGAATCTTTCATGAATTGCAGCTCCTTGTTCTTGATCCACAACTACTTCTTTAGTAGTTTTTAATACATAGCTTTCTGAATTCTCACCTCCTTTGGCTGGAGAATGGGTTGTTGACAATTCAGTTTGGAAATATTTAGTATCATTTTTAGAATCAGTAGGTATTTCTGATAAATCTTTATCATTAAATGTTTCTATTCCTTTATCTTTTATTGGTATTTCAATTGCCTTCAACTTTGTAGAATCAACACCTTCTTCATTAAATGTTTCTATTCCTTTATCTTTTATTGGTATTTCAATTGCCTTCAACTTTGTAGAATCAACACCTTCTTCATTAAATGTTTCTATTCCTTTATCTTTTATTGGTATTTCAATTGCCTTCAACTTTGTAGAATCAACACCTTCTTCATTAAATGTTTCTATTCCTTTATCTTTTATTGGTATTTCAATTGCCTTCAACTTTGTAGAATCAACACCTTCTTCATTAAATGTTTCTATTCCTTTATCTTTTATTGGTATTTCAATTGCCTTCAACTTTGTAGAATCAACACCTTCTTCATTAAATGTTTCTATTCCTTTATCTTTTATTGGTATTTCAATTGCCTTCAACTTTGTAGAATCAACACCTTCTTCATTAAATGTTTCTATTCCTTTATCTTTTATTGGTATTTCAATTGCCTTCAACTTTGTAGAATCAACACCTTCTTCATTAAATGTTTCTATTCCTTTATCTTTTATTGGTATTTCAATTGCCTTCAACTTTGTAGAATCAACACCTTCTTTTATGTTCATGTTAGCATCTACATAATTCTGCATATCCAGAGGTTTACATGTTAATGTTTCATTCATTTGGTTTGTCTTTAATTCATTTAAGCAAGAGGGGCTATCAGTGTTATCCTTAACAGTTGTTTTATTCATAAAGGTATAAGAAGTATCTTGGGAAGGTACAAACAAGGGACTTGAAGCTAAAACTCTTGGCATTTCCACTTCATTTTCTGTTGAAGAATATGCAATACTGTTGCATTTCTCGGGGGATTTTGTTTTGCTAATATTATCATTGTTAGGTGTAATAGTAACATCGACTGAAAGTTTCTTTGTTTCAAGCATTTCATCTTTTCTTGAAGTCAAAGAATTTTCATGAAAATCACTTTCATTTACAGTAATTTCTTTTGGAGCTTGATAAGGTGCTGACTGGGTTTGAGAGATTAACTCAACAGAGTTTGTCTCTTTCGAAAAAGTATCTGTTAAATTATTGGAGTTATCGAAAGTGGTATCAAATTTGGTCAAGCTTTCTTGGTGACTTCCAGCTAAAGAATCACTGCTGATGTTTTCTGAATTAGAGGTTTCAGAAAAATTCCAGGACACTTGTGTTTGAGTTGCAGGAGTTTCCAATGAAAAATTGTTATTTTGAAGATCTTTTAATGATGCTATTTCTAAGTTTTCCTCACTAAAATTCTGTTTTTTCTCAAATGTTTCTTTTATGACTGGTGAATATTGCTTTTGTAATTTATCCTCAGTGATTTTATGGGCTATGTTTTCTGATGTTTCTACACTTGGCTTTTCCACAGTAACAGATTTAAAATACATAGAATGTTCAATTTGGCATTTTTCTTTCTCATTAATAAAATTCTCTTCTCGGTCAACTATATGGCTATGTGATTGTGGCTGTTCATCAGATTCTGACTGCATCTCTTGCTCAAATTCTGATAGTATCTCTTCCTCAGATTCTGAGGGTGTCTTTGAATCAGATAACTTTGAATCTTTAGCTGTTATTGAAACACTTTCATCAACAGCATTATTTATGGAAACTGATGCATTATAAGGATCTTGATACCGTATATTGTCAGAACTTATCTTGCTACCTACTTCAACTGATTTTAATTTAGTTATGTTTATATTTGCTTTATCATCTGGTAAAAATTTAACTTGACTTTCAGTTTCAACAGTTTTAGTATGAGCAATTGATTCAGTGTTTGGTGGATCTCTTTCAATGTTTGCCAGTTTTAATCGAGCAATTTCCAGCAAGAGTTCATCTCGACTCAAATCTTTATAGTTTTGCATTTCTGAACCTAAATTACTTGTTTTTGGAAGAGAATGTACTTCAGGAGCCACTGCTTTAGATAAATAATTTTGTTTTGAATGTGATTGTGCAGGAGTTTTACGTTGAGTTAATTGGATTGGTTTTACTGTGTGGCTGGTGACACTGCTTTCTAGACTTTGAGTACCTTCAAAGCCCAGAAATTTATTATCATTGTAACTTTCTAAACTAATTTGAACACTTCCTGGATCTACACAGTCTGTGTAATCATATTCCGTTTCAGTTGCCCCGGTGCTTTTGTTTATTGATTTTATGTTTGCAATGTCATCTTCACCTGCCTCAAAAGAATAGAAACTTTCTTGATCAAAGCTTATATCAGTTGGAACTGGTTCACTACCGTCAACAATCTTTACATTTGATGTAGCCTCATTCATAGAAGTATAAGCTTCCTGGTTAAAGTTTTGGTCATGTTGTGTATCATTCTGCTTCTGGGATGACATAAGAAGATCTATTCTTTGAGACCAAAGGGGCCTTGAGCTGTTATTATTATTATCTTGTGGAATATTCAAAGACTGATACCTACTTTCAGATGTTTGATAATTAGAGATTGACGTACTAATTTGCTCATTATTAACCTCCTTATTATATGACAAACTACTTCTTTCACAATTAGGTTTTTCAGCAGATTCTCTTTCTTTTCTCATAGCTTGCAAATTATAGAGCCTTTCTTTAATTTGGTCAAGACGATCAGCAGTAGCTGCTGCTTCAGTACTCATAGCTACAGGTGTCATCATCCCTGAATATTTGTGAGGAGTAACACATGTTGAAAAGGAGCGTTTCAGTCCATGTATTGAACTATAACCATAATCATACTCTGATGTTGTGTCATCAAAAGGGCCGTCATCGAGACCATCCTCATTGAGATGGCTATACATTGAAGAATCATAATCATAATTTGATGCTGTTGATAATGAGTAAGTACGTTGACGAGGTCTCCAGGAATAATCGTAATCCTCATTCTCAAATCTGGAACCATACATAAATCTTTCATCAACAGTTGCAGTAGAGCTAACACTACCTGTAGGGGAAAGTATAGGGTCTTTTGATGAATTGTCAATAAACTTTCTAGCACCTATCCTTGCTGGAAGAGTGCTATATATATCTTTGCTTTGAAATCTTGAAAACTTGTGTTCAAACTGTTGATTTTTTGATAAAGCATCATCTCCAGTAGGTACATTTCCAGTCTTTATACTTCTAAATTCTTCCAGATCATTTGCAAAACGTGACTCATAGTCATCTGTTACACCTGAGCGTGATAAACCTTTAAAGTCTCTGTAACGACGTTCTCTTAATCGTTGGAGTTTTCTTAGCCGCTGTGTTCTTTCTCTTTTCTCTTCATCATCAGGAAAGTGTATGTCTTTTGGTACACATTCCTCTGTAATTGTTGAGAAAGAGAGATTTGGCTTTGAAGTAGATCTCCTCAAACTTGTAGTAGGCCTGTATCTCTGTCTTCCAGAGGAATACATTTTCAATTTTTTTTTTTTTTTTAATGAATTTATGACAGAATCATATAAGGAGACCGATAACTTTTTATAAAATTTTCATTAAAGAGCCACAACAGTTGATGAAAAAATATTTAAAATCATTGCACTTTGGAGAAAATTAATACAAAGTTAAATAATACTCATGAATCTAAGGCAATTATTTAAAAACATTACCGTGCTTGAATAATTGCTAAATTATAAATGTTAAGAACATACCTTCGATAGAAATTACTTGGAACAGAAGAAAGATTAGAATATGTTGTGTGCTTCGTTATGTTTTGAAGTTTAAGATAAAACAGATTTCCTTTGTAGATTACGATTTTTATAATGTAAATCTGTCCCTGAGTATGTGTTGTGAAGTTTTGGGTATACAATCATCAAATAAATCAATATGTTGTTTTTTTTCCAGCTTATTTTGTTAACTGCAAAATCAGTTTTCTTTTCCTGTGTCCTTTTCAAGTGAAGCCAACTATATCAAACCAGTTCTTGATAGCATGTATACTGTCATAAGCACATTGTAATGCAGAAGGCGGGACGTAAGCTACAAGTAAGGACTCCGCTTGTAGCCAATAGGAAGGAAGACTACTGTCAGCTTTACAGATATACATTGTACACAAGTTTGATAATAGGCCAAAGTCAGGTAGCAGCAGTTGGAAGTAAAGTATATGTTAAAAAAATATATCAGAGTAGAAGGGACAGCTAGCATTTCACCATATGCTGGTCTGATTGTCTACTTCTTTATAGATTTATTTCTGCTGGCTGGTGAGACAGTTATTTTAATTTTACTCTAACAATCAGGTTTCCTTATAATTATTTAGTTAATGTAGCTAAATAAACATCAACCTTCAGGGAGAGGGGGGGGGGAAGATATTAATTCACGTATATTTCTACACTGATATTCAGTTCAATAAAGGTAGTATTTATGTTGCTGCTACTGATTAGAGCCGATCTAATTCTGAGTACAACAACTATAATGTAGGCATGCCCAAACTCAGCATATAGTCTAGTTTTCCTTACTACGTTCTAGCATGTTCATACTTATTTTATTGATTATGAAAGGCTAAGATACAAACACAGAAGTGTAATGTGTGAATCACTCATTAATTATACAGTCTATGTTGGAACTTGTCATTTGAGTCATTAAAACCAAGTTGTGTTTGGATGAAATGTGTTAACATCTATAATCTGAAAAAGTACATTTTTTTCTTGAATATGAGAGGAAAAGAAACTGTTGCTTGCTATGTCACAAGATATTTTTATAAAGAAGTCTTCCCTGTTGATCAATTTGCAAAATTATCTTACAAGGTTATCTTACAAGGAAGCTCTCTCTATTGATTAACCTGTAGATTTGATTAGGAGTCTTCTGGATATTTTGATTATTTGATTAGGCAGAATATGGCTGTGCTGTTTCCCCCCCCCCCCTATAAAACCATTTTAGATTTTTGATGAGTCCATTTATTTATATATGAACATCACAAAAGTTACTCCCCAGAAGCTGTATCACCTATTACCTGTGGAGAGTCATGTATGCATGTTGTATTTGGCTAAGAATTAGCTACCTATATAGTTGTGTGGCAAGAGGTGAGAAATTCTGTATTCATCATCAACAAATGATTAATTTTAACAAGATGTCTTGCAGTGACCGAGCATCCTGTCATCTCAGGGCTCCCTGAAACTTGTGTTGATTGTCCTGCACTTCTTTATAACCATGCTTTAGTGGGAAACTATGGAACTTTTCATTGATTGTATGACTGCAGCCATAATATGATTGGTTATCAGTTAGACTGACATTACCTAATATGCTGTAGCCTATTTCTCATTACTGAGTTCTAAACACTGCTACAGATCTTTACCAATTATATAGTTGATACTAAGTTAGTTCTGACTGAGCAGATCTATAACCAAAGGCATTTCAGTAATGACTATCCTATATTTTTATCAGGCTTGATGTAACTTAGACAACATTTCTTTTGAAGATAGGGTGTGGTATGAGATTTATTTGGTTTCTAATTATGGCAGGTCAAGTTACTGCGTAAATACTTACTATTGCTTTGTATTCCATCAAATGTAAAGCAATGAAATCTATATTTTTACAAATCAAGACATAAACTCAACTTGTTCAGTTATTTTTTTGTATTCTAAGGTAAAGGAATTGCCGTATACGGATTAAATCGTTGGCCATAAAAAAGCTGAGTAATCTCATTGATCCTTTCTACTTGAGGCGCAAGGCCTGAAATTTTGGGGTGAGGAGCGAGTTGATTACATTGACATCAGTACTTGACTGGTACTGCTTTCATTGACTCAAAAGCAAGACAAGCAAAGAATTTGAATTCAGAACATAAAGACATTTTGTCCAGTGTGCTAATGATTCTGCCGGCTTGCCACCTTAGGACTCGAATTAATAATGGTCTTTTAGAAAAAGTTTGTTTTGGTGAGAGTAAAAGGGCTTCCCTCTCTGTTAGTGCCAGTGTGCAAAAACAATGGAGATTTTAAAATATGTGGAGACATAAAATAGTCTTTATCTAACAACAAATTAATAGTCTATTCTCTTTCTGGCATGGATTATTTTGCTAAAAAAGAAGACAAGAAAATGTCCGAAAGACATTTACTATAGCAAATTACTATAGCAAATAGAGAAAATGTAACTTGAAATATAAAAATATAGAAATAGAAAAAAATAATAATAAAGTGATTTTTGAACCCTATCCAAGATATCATCTTCATGTAGCAGATACCACCCTTTCCAAGTTAAACTGATGCAAGGATTTGATTTATCAATTATAAAGTATTCTTGCAACCTAGAGTTCAGAAATAGATCTTAACTTATTTATTTGCAGCTGAATAATTTGGTCAGTGGAAAATGTTTATGGTGTGATATGAACAATCCATCTTTCAGTTTGCAAACCAATATAATTACAACTGATATAATTGAAACTCTTATAACAAATTTACAAATACAAACATACACAAATTACTGAAATATTTGAAGATGATTTTTTCTTCTTTTTTTTTATCACTATTCAAAACCAGGGAGATAACTTTGTCAAGGAATTATATTTAGATAATTGTTCTCATATTCTTATACAGTTAACCTTCACAAGAGTACATCATGATAACTGAATTCATATACAAAACCATGACATATTTAGCAATCTCTAATTCTTTTGTAGAAACACCAGAGAAACAAATCAGTGTTTCTCTATTGTCTTCATGAGCCTTTGCCAGTTTGAGTGACCATTTGTTTTTTTCTTTGTATTTGGTCAAGGATGTTTGTTAGGAAAATAGTAGCACTGTTTTAGATATGTGAGAAGTTCTTCAATATGTGTTATACAAACTGTGGAGAATTACCAACTAATCAGAGCTAAAGTATTGGGTAGGTGCATAATTATTGCGGTTTTTTTCAACAAATTTTATTCAACAAAAACAATAACAACATGTAACAAAACCATCTTTAAATGATTATTCCGGAGCGTATTCACCACCTACTTCAATTACTGCTTCCCATTTGCTTGGCAGATGGTCAGACCATCATTTAAACATGTTTTTGTTAAATATTGTTATTGTTGAATAAAATTTGTTGAAAAAAAGCTGCAATAATTATGCCCCAACCCAATATTTTCTGTTAAAAAGAGAAGCAATGTCATACATGAAATCATTATCAAAGATTGTCAAAGCTAGCATTCCTGGTGACTCTCAGGTTTGTAATTGTGTGTTATGTATACGAGGCTATAGTGACGTAATGTTTTTTTTTATATTTGAAGACTAAACCATTCTGGCTGCATTGAAATACATTTACATAGTGCATGCTTGATTTAAGATGTTCAAGTTGTGTGAGAATTTACAGGAGTGTAGTAGTGTGTGTATATATGGTTAAAAGTAACAGAATGTAGGTTATTAATATTCATTTGGCAAGGCAGGTGTTGGAGAAATAACCAAACCTTGATGTACATCAGAATTGTTAGTATATAGAGGGAAAGCCCTTCAATACATGCTGTAACGGAGTAAGAATTAATCACATGCAACTCTGGCCCTGCAGAAACCATTTTGGTGATCACTGAGAATGATTAAAAAAAATACAAAATGATGAAGGTGGTTGCTAATGATTGTTTTTTTCAATGTTGGGATATTAGAAATGACAGTAATTGGAAGGTAATTGGCAGAGTCAGAGAGGTTGCAGGCTAGTTGGTAGGATAACTTGAGAAAAGGTATAGTTGAAGAGTTTGGTGTGAATAAGAATTTTAACAGAAGGGACACTACCAAGACTAATTGTCCTATTACTTTTGATTGGTAAGTGAAGAAATAATATAATATTTAGTGATTGGTTATTCACATGTTAGCCCTAATTGAGCAGATCTAATACCAAAATCATTCTAATCATTAGCATCCACTTCTCTTTTCAACCATAGTGTATCAATTACTACAGTTTCCAATGTGTCTTTTCTATATTTTTATGATAGGACATGATTTGAGGGAAATTGGATTACAATTTCCAGCTACTTGACCAACCCAATATAGAGTCACTCACTCTCTGATTTTTCAAGAGAGAAGTTTTCATAACTGTGTATTTTTGCAGTATTAAAGGAATAAAAAGAGCATAGGAAAATGTTTGTTGTGTGTATTTAGTGTGGAGTTGAAAGCAAAACAGGCAAACAATTTTGTGGTTTTATCAGAAGTGCAAGTTTCAGGGAAAACTGGTTCACAAATAGGAAGTAAGAAAATTCTGCAAAACTGGGAAGACTATCTTTACAGAGGATCAGGCCCAGCTATGGAGTGAGTGAGCTTGCAAGAAGATATCCGTTGCTTTCAAAGATAGTTGTCTTCTAAGTGTAATAATGGGTAAATGCCTTCTAGTAGGAGATGATGGGTGACTTCTTTCATATGTTATAAGTAGTGTTCTTCACCTAACTGTACAGCTTCTGCGCTGTACATTGAGTTTTAGGCTTGTGAGACTTCATTGTGAGGGAGAGAATGTTGATGGGTATATTTAAGAGAATGGTATTGACTAGAGACTTAGCTGCCTCAGAAAGGTCCAGACAAGTCAAAGGACAGGATTTATTATATCATAGAAAATTGTAAGGGGAGTTTCCTTGAATAAGCAATGGGAGAAAGGTGGGTGGAGGAAAAGGTCAATATTGTTTAATAAGTTAGTGTGTCAGTCAAAGATATGAGTAGAAGAGGACACTAACTGATGTGAGCCAGTTTAGAAAGGCAAATGATTCAGTACCAGAAGTATCAGCTGGTATGAGTGCAAGAGTTCATTGGGACCATAACATGAATGATGAGACCATCTCAGTGAGGTGAAATAAGATAGATATCCTCAATCTAGGATTAAATTTAGCTGAGAAACAGCTGATTGTTGAGAGAATTCAAAGAGCAATAGACACAGCAGATGAATTCAGAGAATCAGAGAAGAGAGTCAGAGTAAATGGACTTTGTTGCTGATATCTAGGTGAAAATGAGTCAGAGAAAGATCCTACATAATTCCAAATACCATTTTTCAGAAAACATATAGTATATAGCCTGAAACTTGGACAACAAAGATGGGTTAGAGATAGAGATGAGAGATTTGTACCATAGAGAGAAATAAAATTTATAGTTTGCATGTTATGAGGAGTTAGTTGGGAGGCTGAAAGGAAATCAGATATTGTTATGGAAAGATGAAATATGTCCAAACAGATGTGATTCTTATTGAGACATTTTTGTGATTCTCAAGATTAATATTTGGGTAGGAGAGGAAAAGGAAACCATAGCTCACGGGCTGTTGCCAAACACTGGAAATTATTAACCTAGTTGGGCCTCTCAACATACTGAACATCAGTCACAAAGTAAGAAAAAAAGAGCATACTGGTTATGTACCAGCTGATAGGGCAGCCTGCCATGGTGTTACCTATGATATAGATCTCTTGTCTCCATATTATCTCTAAAGGTAGGATTCTGGTGGAAAACCTTTTACACCAGAATCTTCTAATAATCAGTGGCACTATGCCAAGTGCATCTAGTGACTGTGTTCCCTTAAACTACAGGTCTTGTCTGAGTGCTTACAATTCTACTAAAGGCACTCAAAGGCTACATACTGCAGTAGCTCTGGAAGTTAACGTTACCTCTAAAACATTCTTCTGTTAATATATATATATAAGTAATATCTACTTCTTTGTAATTTCCTAAAAGACTATTTTACTCCAACAAGAGAATTTATAGTTATCAAATTTCAAAAATAATATCTATGTCATGTTTTGTTCACATGAATCAAAACAGCAACCAATTATATACTAAATTAATAACTGTTTTGAGAGCCTATTTAGTTGCCATGATCTACATGTTAGTGCTCAAAGTTATAATATTTTTTGAGATAGAGAATAAAAACAAAAGTATTCTACCTTTTAATCTTTATGTTAGAAAAAATATAAAAACTCTCAAGTTTATGATAATTATCCCAGTGAAAACGAATGAGTGACCACATGCCAAATGAGATTTGTATCTGATCAGAAAATAGGTAGGAGCATACATTAAAAATGTGAGAATACAATGAATTTAAACCAGTGAATAATTGAGGAAAATAAAAGTCATACATGTAACAGATGTTGTTAAATTAAAAATATTGTAAAATATTTATTCCTGTATCTAGGTCAATATTTGTTTTTACCTCTTTTGTTGTTATATCCAATTTTTCATGATTGCATGGATGAGGTGATTTAACAGTTATGGAGGCTTCAGGCAGTTGTTGCATATATTTTATAGCCCTCTGCTCTTTCTATTATAACCTTCAAATGATGTGGAAAAAGTATCAGTTAAGCTGACTGTGGTAAACTGATTAATGTGCATAACCTGGGTCTATATCACAACACTTGTAAATATTGAGTTAGTAAAAAAGTTTGTAGAGTTTTTTAAAATAAAATTCATTAATAATATTTAGATAGTTGTACACACCTTTACTCAACTACATATTTCCCATTTTGTTCCACTACCTTTTGCTATCTTTGAGGCAGTTTCATGATCCCATCCTTTCAGAACTTGGCATCTGTCTGGGTCATGAACTGGCCTAAGCAGTTTTTACACTCTTTTAAAGAATCAAAGTTCTTCCCATTAACCCTTTCGTTACCAACACACCTCTGGCTCTGAGTACAAGTGTCTTGTTTTCATAAGTTTTGAATTAAAATCTTCCACCAAACCTTAGCCACAATTTATATTCTCAACACTAGCTTAGATAATCCAATGGTGCAAGGTGAGGTGAGTACGGTGGGTGGGGTAAGACATCCCACCCAAGCTGCACCAGTTTCTGTTTGATCTGCAAAGAACCATGTGGTCAGCATTGTCCTGATGTCAGATTACACCCTTTCGGTTGGCTAATTCTGTACGTTTTTTTATTAATTGCTTCCTTTAATTGGTCTAAGTGGGAACAATAATAGTCTGAATTTAATGCCTGATTTTGTGGAAGTAGCTTGTAATACACAATGCCCTTCCAATCGCACCAGATACAGAGCTTCACCTTCTTTGGATACAGACCAGCTTTTGGAGAGATTGAAGGTGGTTCATCTTGTTTTATCCAGGATCTTTTACATTTTATGTTCATTATTTACATTATTAAATATAGAACAATATTTTATGTTGTAAATAATCCATTTCTCATCACATGTGATCATTCTTTACAAAAATGGGTAATTTGTTTTTGTCTGAGCAGAGAATTGCAGATGGAAATGCATTGTATTAAGCTGTTGTTTTTTTCTGATAAGTTATGAGGCACTCAAACATCATAGCAATTTATGTAACCAAGTGTTTTTAAATGCATTATAATTCTCACATGAGATACATGGAGAATCTCCGTGATGTCTCATGTGTGACATGGATTATTTTTTTCACAATTCTTAGAAATTTTAGAAAACAAATTTAGCAAAAATAAAGAAGTAAATGAGTGGAAACTGAACAGGTGAGTGTGTTAAATAACAACACACAAAAAGAGAATGACTCTAGGCATAACAAAATATGCTTCAACACATGAACTCACATAAAGAATCTTGCAAACAAAATTCAAAAACGATACACACACACACACATGCACACACACACACACACACACACACACACACACACACACACACACACACACACACAGGTATGTCGGTTCAAACAGGAAAATAGAACTCAAAATATGAGTATAAGTATATTTTTATTTATATTTAGCAGAAGTAACAGAGTGACTGAAGGTCGGAGAGTTTCATGCATTGGCACTTACCAAATATATATATATAGATATATATATGTATATGCAACACAGTTAGCTTTGCTTTTCAACAGTTATTTATTTATAGTAATTTCTACTGCAATTGGTGGACAATAGCATCATTGATTACAGGTTCGCAATGGGCCAGTCACTGTTTTTCTTCTTATTTTGTTTTCTTATTTTTGCAACAAGAGTTATACAGAAGTGTGTGTGTTTGTGTTCATACACTGTTTTCCCTTTGGTTAAGTTCTAGGAAATGTAAATGCAGAACAATAAAACAGAAAACAATATATATATATATATATATATATATAGGTGCAGGAGTGGCTGTGTGGTAAGTAGCTTGTTTACCAACCACATGGTTCCGGGTTCAGTCCCACTGCGTAGCACCTTGGGCAAGTGTCTTCTACTATAGCCTTGGGCCGACCAAAGCCTTGTGAGTGGATTTGGTAGACGGAAATTGAAAGAAGCCTGTCGTATATATGTATATATATATGCGTGTGTGTTTGTGTGTCTGTGTTTGTCAACTGATGCTGGTGTGTTTATGTCCCCGTTACTTAGCGGTTCGGCAAAAGAGACCGATAGAATATGTACTGGGCTTACAAAAGAATAAGTTCTGGGGTTGAGTTGCTCGATTAAAGGCGCTGCTCCAGCATCGCCGCAGTCAAATGACTGAAACAAGTAAAAGAGTATATATGTATGTATGTATATACCATAAATTATTGTCTGATAAGTACTTTAGTAATGTAAATGTATGTATGTGAAGGCACATGGTCCATTGGTCAGGTTGCTGCAGTCATGATTGCTAGATTATGGTTTTGATTTCCAAACCAGCAGTATGCTGTGTCCTGGAGCAAAAACACTTCACTACACACTGTTCCAGTCCTTTCAGCCCTAAATGGGTAATCCTGCAATGAACAAGCATTCCATTCAGGAGGAATGTTGGCCAGTTTGTTTAGCCAGAAGGGTGGCATCATTATAAAGCAACAAAAATGCAAGGAAGTGCATTGTGACTAGCGATGTACAACAACGTCTAATAGCCTGGTCAATACAGTAATACCATGATATATATGTGTGTGTGTGCGTGTGTTTTTTTTTTGCATGTGTAAGTTGTCTAAGAACCCATAAATCAGAAAAAAATGCACTCATACATTTGTCAGTAGAGTATCTGAATTTATACCCATGTATACCCATAATTGATATAGGATACTGTATATTTCAGTTAATATATATATATGAAATCAAATGATCTTTATTTCTCAAAACAGAACACAATTTACAAATCAATAAATACAAGGTCATGACAGGTCACTATCAGTTTGTGTCAGATGCTGTCAAAATGACAGATGTTCTCAGACCCTGTCAGACCCTATACTACTGATTTCATCTGCAAAATAGAATAACGGTAGCCCATCAGGGGAATGGGTCCTGCAAGGTGGAGTGGCTGTTGCAATGAATGGTACTGGCCATTCTCCCTGTGGCAACGCTGTCATAGTCATTACCACAGGGCATGGCTGAGCACACTATTTTCTTCTGGGGTATGTGGCTCATTGCCCCCCCACCCTACCACCTCCTCCTCCTCCTTCTGTTGCTTTACTCCTCACCTTTTTTGTTTTCTTTCTTTTATTTTCTCATCTCTTTTTCCTGTTTCTTTGTATTTAAATTTTAATAAAAGTTGTAATACATGAAAAACAAAATTACAAAAGTGAAAACAAAAACTACTCAAATAAACAAAATATAGATGCATATACTCTCCAAAATTATACATTGCACTAAGGTACAATGGCGTATCTGTCTAGAAATTTTTGAGGTAATTATTCACAGCATTATCATAAGTGATGATGAGCCTGAGGCACTGGAACAGCCAAACACTCTTGCAAGCATTATTTGATACTTCAGTGAGACAGGATGCATCAAATACACCCTTGTCAAGCAATCTGGCTCCTCAGAACATCTCAAATGCCAAAAGTTGAAAAATGTAATTTAAAAGCAATTATGATATTCCATTATTTTATTTCATAACAGGAGCAGGCGTTGTTATATAGCGAAGAAGCTTGCTTTGCAATCATTGGTCTTAGGTTCAGCTCCATTGTACAACACAATGAATCAGTGTCTTTTGCTATAGCTACAGGTCAAATCAACCTTGTGAGTATATTTGGTTGGTAGAAACAGAAAGAAGTCCATCATGTGTGTGTGTGTGTGTGTGTGTGTGTTGCTTGGAAACAGGTGAGGACCAACAACAAGAAGGGCATCCAGCTGTAGAAAATCTGTCTTGACAAGTTCCGTCTGATCCATGCAAGCATGGTAAAGCAGATGTTACATGTTAATGATGTATGATGGAGTGAAAGATTTGCTAACAGCAGTATCTTATACGAGGCATCTGCTTCTAACTAAGGGCAAAGAGTGAATTAATCATGTCTCTTTCCAATGTCCCTGGGGATATTTATGTTGGCTAGGGCTCATTTAATGATTAGGTTTATCTCATCATAATGGGATAAATGGTGTAATGCTTCTCATATTAATATACATACATATGCTGAACATTAAAAAATATAATGAATACTCAGTGTTTACAAATGACATTACTAATATATTCAACAAGAAAGATATTCCAATGTTAACATTGCTGGTCTCCTATTCTGAGATTTCCAGTTCCATCCACTAGTTCCAGCAAAACATCATGTAACAGTTCAAATAGAGTTCCATGCACAAAAGTGTCAAAATGGCAATATTGACAAATTACCTACAAAATCAATTTTCATTATGCCAGTGCATCATGCAGCATGCCAGAGAAATATAGCATCATCACAAACACTCACTATTACTCCAGTTTGGTCATGATTTTAGGGATCTTTTTGACCCTGATTGCATTTCTTGAGCTTCCACATCTGCAATTTTGAATATACATCAGAAGAAGATGGCTTAAGGATCATTTCCCTTTTTAATATATTGTTCAGCAAAATAATAACTAATGCATAAAACAGAAATAAAAATGTATTTTGACTATAAATTGTCTCAGACACTGAGTAAACTTCTCCTCTGGAACTAGCAATCTAGTTATAGAATTTCACCCACCACCCTGTTGGAACCAGTCTATGTTGAGCAGAGCGGTAAGTATGAATGAGGGAAAGATACATAAACCCAGATGGTCTGGGGCTAAAGAAGTATCAAGATCCCAGATATTCAAATCTAAGTCAGATCCCAGCTTAACAATATCAATGATGCTCAATGCAAATAGTACAGAGCCAAGTGCTCATTCTGCCAAATTCCTGGAGTAGAAAGAGCACATTGGTTGCTTAAGGAGAGATGAGGTGGCTGCTAAAAGGCCTACCAAGTAAGGTGGTCCAGAGTTCTGAAACCTTCATTAGGAAGAGATTACACCTGAATAAAGAGTTTAAGAACCCTCTTGGGGGCCTCAGAAGTGCTTACAAATGGTGGTGGTGTGAACAGCTGCTTTGCACCCTAGTTTAGCATCAGTCCTGAGCAGAATGGTTGTGATTTTCGAAGAGAGGCATTAGGAGATCAATGACAAGCACACACTGAGCATGATGCTTTCAAAGTACATTCCACTACAATGAGGCAAAGACCACTGGATTTAAGGACTCAAAAACTAAAAACCAAGAACTTGTGAGGGGGAGAAAACTCTTGGGAGAAGAACTGGTTCATGAGTTGCTACAGACATTCTAAAAGTTTGAAACTTACACCACCAATTGAAAGGCAAATACTGTCTTCAAGATAGTGGTGGTGGATTCTGGGACCAGACACTGCAAGAAAAGAAGTAATCACTTTTCTAGCATTATCTAGTGTAAAAACCCATCTTCAATAGCCTGATGGGGGGTAGAGAAGTTCCCTTCTCAATTGATCAAAGGATGTAGCAACAGTCTTTCTGCAGAAAACGTGAAAAAAGGGAAAAGATGGACAGTTCTTTTGATATCACATTCTTGAACTTGGCATTTATAGTATTGTTCAGGTTTGAATTGGCTGGTATTTGTAGCTTTTTTCTTTCAATTTGCTGTTGACTTGAAATAAGAAATAGTTAAGGAAGTTTCAAATGACTCAAATTGTTGTTTTAGAGAAGAGAGCGAACTGACTTCTTTGTCATTCATATAGAGAGTAACAAGTGGGAAAAGAAGCAATCTTTGCCAATTAGAGACATCATTAGATAAACATACACTTTTTTGAAAATTTGGAGAAAAAGCAAGAGTAAAACAACTCTGAGTATCTGTATGAGTGAAGAGTTCTGATGTTGATAGGCAGATGCCTCAAGGCATCTATAAAATTCTCAACAAGGAACTGTTTGCTGGAGCTAGGTACAACTCTACAATGAATGCCAGACGTGAAGTGGCATTAGTTACAAAACCAATATTTTGTTTAACTTTTCAAAAAAATCTTTTAGTCAGCAGGAAAGGCAGTGACTATGACCATTACGTGATCTCAAAGGCTTGTGGCAGGGAGAGGGGGAAGTACTCTCAAAGCAGTGACTTGGCTTGAATGTTTGTAACAAAGATGACTCCACTAGAGGAACTCAATGTGCAGGTGTTAGTACTAAACCATATCATGAATGAAGTGCACCACCAGATTAAACCATGCTGGGATTTGAACTCAGAACACACAAAGCCAGAAGAGATGCCACAAGGCAACTAGATAAACATTCATACCGTTCAACTAATCGAATGGTCTGGTTTTATACCTCTTTAATTTCCCTTGAAAGGATGAAAGGCAAAATTGGTCTACGCAGGATTTGAACTAAGAACAAACTGTTAAAAGAAGAGAAGCTAATTCAATTTATAAAGTTTACTGAATTATTCTGTACTGGTATATGTGTTAAAGTATGTAACTGTAACTTAAATGAATACTTCTGACATACAACTAGTAACACAAAATAATTAGCTATACTAACATACAACTGTCTGACCTTTTAGCAATATATACTGAATTTACATAAAACACACACATAGTATATGAAAGAAGCAAGCTAGGAAGAGAAGTAAAGTGAGTGAAATATAGAGGAAGAAAAAACTTAAGGAGAGAGAGAGAGAGAGAGAGAAGGAAAAAGAGACTATATGTGACTAAATTTTTAGCAAAGGGTGTGTACAACTGTGATTTTAACCCACGCATTCACACACAGAAAAAAGATGTACAATTTGATTAATTGAAGGGAAGTAACTACGATTTCGAGTAAACATTTTTCCATTTTAGAAGCTAATGTTGGAATATTTCTAACAATACAAAATTTTTAGTAAGAAATAAAATATATATAAATCATTACGAAATACATTGATGGGTGAAAACATTTGTGATGAAGCAATAAGCATTTTGCAATACAATAATAATATTGTGTCAGTAATTTTAAAAACAATTGTGATTAACAGAAGTACAATGAAATGAATATAGAAATAACGATGATTATAAGATTGTTACGAACCAGTCTCAGTCATTATATAAAGCTCAATATAAAGAATATAACAAAATTTTAACTAAAACCTCAAATGAAATAAAAACTGGCTCTCCGTCGGTTGTGATGATGAGCGTTCCAGCTGATCTGATGAACGGAACAGCCTGGTTGTAAAATAAATGTCCAAGTGGGTGAGTACTCCACAGACACTTGTGTACACTTAATGTAGTTCTCAGGAAGATTCAGCATGACACAGAATGTGACAAGGCTGGTCCTTTGAATTACAGGTATAATTCATTTTTCCCAGCTGAGTGGACTGGAATAATGTGAAATAAAGAGTCTTGCTCAAGGACACGTTGCTGAGAATTGAACTGAAAACCATACAATTGTGAGCCAATTACTCTAACCACTAAGCCATACAATTTTAATATATTATTTATTTCTTTACTACCCACAAGGGGTTAAACACAGAGTGGACAAACAAGGACAGACAAACGGATTAAGTCATTTTACATTGACCCCAGTGCGTAACTGGTACTTAATTTATCGACCCCGAAAGGATGAAAGGCAAAGTCGACCTGGGTGGAATTTGAACTCAGAACATAACGGCAGACGAAATACGACTATGCATTTCGCCCAGCGTGCTAACGTTTCTGCCAGCTCGCTGCCTTTAATATATTATTATTATTGAGTGAGAGAGCAGTGCATGTCATCAGAAGTGACACTGGGGTATAAATATACAAAGCCCAATATAGTCATGACTACCTGTCTGATAAGGGTACACTTGGCAAATGCATCACAACCATCTGTGCATGACATGGTATCAAGTTAAACAGATATGCTCAACTGATTAAGGACAAGCAAATCTGTGGTATTGAGCAGAATATTTGCTGTAGCCCATCTTTTATACCAAGACAAAACAATGTACATGATAACACTTCCAATCAGTTAAGATCAGAAGTCATGAGGGGCCACTGCCTTGTATTACATCAGGTCATAGAGCCACTGCTTGGTATTATATCAGGACATTTTATTGCATCAGGGCAGTGAGCTGGAAGAATCATAACCGTGCCAGACACATGCTTAGTGGCAGTTCGTATGACTCTTTACATTCCGAGTTCAAAAACTGCCAAGATAGACTTTGCTGTCATCTTTTAGGAGTCAATAAAATAAGTACCAGTTGAACACTGCCAAAATTGCTGGCCTTGTGCCAAAATTAGAAAGAATTATTATCATTATAATTAATAATCATTTTTACTAAAGACACAAGGCCTGAAATTTTGGGGGTGGAGGCTGTTTGATTACACTGACCCTATTGCCAAGCGGGTACAGATATTATCAATTCTGAAGGGATGAAACATAAAACTGAAGAAGAAAACTATTTTAGTTCAATGGAGTTATACCCCTTGGATTGGGAGCAAAAGGGAAGATATTTGCTTGTAGGGTGGGGATTAGAGAAGTTGGAAAGGGAGTAAGTAGAGATGGGGCAGTGTGGGAGAGAGTTCGTTTTAAAATTATGTGAGTTTGTGAGGTCGTGTGCATGTTTATATATGTGTATATATCACAGCTGGATGTTGTGAGTCTTATATTAATTCCTCAGATTTTGGTGAGGAGAAAAAACTGATGAGGTTATTCCAGTACTTATATACATGGTCAGTGTGTTAGAGCAAATTTGCACTCATGAGCGTATGAGTAGAAAACCTCGCTTTTACTGTTTAGATAGGTTCCTGAGTAGAGTTCTTTAGTTTGATCCTTTCCTCAGCCAAGCAAAGCTGTGAAAGTAAAGTTTAAACTTTTCTAGATATGCAGTATTTTCCTTCAATATCCATATATACCACACTACAGACATATTTTGCCTCTCTTGGACTTAGTCTCAAAGTGAAGAGCCTTATGTTATGCTCATATATTTGCTACTCCACTGAAATCCTTGATGCCACAAGTTTTGACATGTGCTGTGAGGCCTTGATGAATATATACGTATGTATATATGAATAAGGTGGCAAGCTGGCAGAAACGTTAGCGTGCCGAGCGAAATGCTTAGCGGTACTTTGTCTGTCGCTACATTCTGAGTTCAAATTCTGCTGAGGTCGACTGCCTTTTGTACCTTTGGGGTTGATAAAGTACCAGTTTCGCACTGGGGTCAATGTAATCAACTTAATCCCTTTGTCTGTCCTTGCTTGACCCTCTATGTTTAGCCCCTTGTGGGCAGTAAAGAAATATATATATACGTATGTATATGTGTATCTGTATGTGTGTGGGTACTTGTGGATAGGTATGTGTGTGGGGAGACAGTATACAAAATGTTAATGCATGTGAGTCATTGGGTTACAGGTTAGGAGGCATACTGTATGTGACCTACCCCTGACTACAGAAATTTATATCAATGTACCTTTTGTTCGTCTGCTAGAGAGGAGATTGTTTGCAATTGATACCTATTTCTTTACTACCCACAAGAGGCTACACACAGAGGGGACAAACAAGGACAGACAGACGGATTAAGTCGAATACATCGACCCCAGTATGTAACTGGTACTTGATTTATCGACCGCGAAAGAATGAAAGCAAAGTCTACCTTGGTGGAACTTGAACTCAGAACATAGCAGCAGACAAAATACCTATTTCTTTACTACCCACAAGGGGCTAAACACAGAGGGGACAAACAAGGACAGACAAACTGATTAAGTTGATTATATCGACCTCAGTGTGTAACTGGTACTTATTTAATCGAACCCAAAAGGATGAAAGGCAAAGTCGACCTCAGCAGAATTTGAACTTAGAATGTAATGGCAGACGAAATACAGCTACGCATTTCGCCCGGCGTGCTAACGATTCTGCCAGCTCGCCATATCAATTGTTTGAAATTGATACCATAAACTTGACAATTAGGTAATCACAAGCATCACTGACCTTGATTTATGACAAGAATGCTCAAATTGTAACTGCTATTTGTATTATTACAGTTGTTATTAATGCCATTGTCATGGCCATTGGGCTGTCATCTTGAAGTGCTGTTATTGGAGTGGTTGATGATGGAACTGTCTTGACTACAAGACTATCTAGTTTTCCATTTCTTTCTCTCTGCTGTATATATGTATGTATACGTATATCTGTATGTGTGTGGGAACTTGTGGATAGGTATGATGCGAATGTGTAAGAGCATGTATATGTGTCTTCCCATTTACATATGAAAAAGCATAATCTTGAACCTCTGTGCTGTTTTTCTCTTACTATACTGTACCCTGGATTCAGCCATTCCACTAATGTTTATAATTGCATAAGAGAAATAAAAAACACTGAGCATTTAACATCATTCTTGGTAGTTTTTGCTAAACACTGAGGAGGTACATAAGATTAAGTAATGTTACATAACAAGAAGTTATGTATTCCAGGCAGTTAATATGATGAAACCATTGTATGCTTCATAAAGCATAAAATACCACATATTTTTTCTGTATTTTATAAAATACTATTACATGCCTTGTATTCACTGGTGCCAAGCTATCTTGGCTTTTGCCTTAGTGGCATGGAGAGGGGGGAGGCTGGTGTGCATGGGCAACTGCTGGTCTTCCATAAACAGCCTTGCCTGGACTTGTGCTTTGGAGAGGAACTTTCTAGTTGCAATCTCATGGTCATTCATGATGAAAGGGGTCTTTACCTTTTAAAATACACACACACACACACATGCATGTGTAGAACTTGTTGAAATTCTGTAGTATTAGAACAACCTTATCAATAGATTTGAAGAATATAAAATGCGCAGGAGTGGCTGTGTGGTAAGTAGCTTGCTAACCAACCACATGGTTCTGGGTTCAGTCCCACTGCGTGGCACCTTGGGCAAGTGTCTTCTGCTATAGCCTCAGGCCGACCAATGCCTTGTGAGTGGATTTGGTAGACGGAAACTGAAAGAAGCCTGTCGTATATAAGTATATATATATGTGTGTGTGTATGTGTGTGTGTTTGTGTGTGCGTGTTTGTCCCCCTAGCATTGCTTGACAACCGATGCTGGTGTGTTTACGTCCCCGTCACTTAGTGGTTCGGCAAAAGAGACCGATAGAATAAGTACTGGGCTTACAAAGAATAAGTCCCGGGGTCGATTTGCTCGACTAAAGGCAGTGCTCCAGCATGGCCGCAGTCAAATGACTGAAACAAGTAAAAGAGAGAATATTCCTTTCATAGAACTTTCTTATACTATAAACCTATTCTATTGTGAGAGTTTGGTGTATAAATTATGTATTCGCTTATACTAATTATCCTATACTGAAAGTATTTACTCTGATTCAGTAACTAGCACTCTCTATTATTCTTCCTAACAATCTATACTCGGATGACGTCGAGTAATGAATAGCAAATAAATTAATAAGAATGATTAAATGAATAAATAATATAAAACAACCTAATCTGGATTAAATATTCTTTACTATACTTCTCCATTATGTTCCTAGTTGCAATTATTTTGCTTGTTTATGCTGAACCATATTATTGGTTTCAAATTTTGGCACAAGACCAGCAATTTCGAGGACAGGGGCTAATCAATTACATTGACCCCAGTGCATAACTGGTACTTATTTTATTGACCCCAAAAGAATGAAGAGCAAAGTCAACTTCAGTGGTTCAGCATTAAGGTGGCAAAACCATTAGCAAAATGCTTAGTGGCATCTCACCTATTTTTATGTTCTGAGTTCACATTCCACTGAGGTCGACTTTGCTTTTTATTCTTTTGGGGTTGATAAAATAAGCACCAGTTGAGCAACAGGGTCCATGTAGCACTCCTACCCCACTCAAATTTTGCTCACATACCCATCTTACTAACCAATATGTGGTTAGGAAAGTATATCTGTATATTTGTGTGTTTATAATCACTATAATATAATCACTTCTCATTAATTTAGCCCTTTGACTTTATAAATTAAATTTACATTGAAGTCTAGTTTTAACTAGCCTATATATTCTCTTACTTGTTTCAGTCAGTTGACTGCGGCCATGCTGGAGCACCACCTTTAGTTGAGCAAATCGACCCTAGGACTTATTCTTTGTAAGCCCAGTACTTATTCTATCGGTCTCTTTTTGCCGAACCGCTAAGTGACGGGGACGTAAACACACCAGCATCAGTTGTCAAGTGATGGTGGGGGGGGGGACAAACACAGACACACAAACATATACACACACATACATACATACATATATATATATATACATATATACGACGGGCTTCTTTCAGTTTCTGCCCACCAAATCCACTCACAAGGCATTGGTCGGCCCAGGGCTATAGCAGAAGACACTTGCCCAAGATGCCATGCAGTGGGACTGAACCCGGAACCATGTGGTTGGTTAGCAAGCTACTTACCACACAGCCACTCCTGCACCTATATATATATATATCTTTCTAACTTATTCTTTTAACTTATATTTTCATTAAACTGGTTACATTCTAAATCAAACTCACATGTGTGTTTTCCTTAACTGAACCAATACACTTATATTTTACTTATCAAATACTATCTTCAATAGCTTTAGTTAATAGCCTTTGATGGTCTCAATCTGAACTTCTATAAATGTGTTTAGTATTACCCCTAATCCTTATAGGAAGAAGAATGTTTCAGTTCCTCCAAGTTTATCCAATTACTGATTAATTTTTTGCTCTTTTCCTACCTTAATTTTTCTTAAATTCTATTTTGTTAATATTTTCTGCTCTCATCTTGGCAAATTATCAATATTTCTTGTTAGTTTCAAGGCAATGAACTGGCAGAATTGCTAGCGAAATGCTTAGTGGCATTTCAAATTCTGCTGAAGTTGACTTTGCCTAGCATCCTGATTGTATCCCCTCCATACACACACAAGCATCTATCTGACTCATGCATTGTTCGCTTTCCAGACATTTCTACATTACTGCATATATAAGTTGTGGTGCACCTGAGCACTGTATACAATAATTTCATTATTATTATTATTTTATCCTTTCAGGGCCGATAAAGTAAGTACAAGCTTCCAAAATTGCTGGCCTAGTGCCAAAATTTGAAATTCCTATTTCTTATTAGTCTTTCCATTTATATGAACTTCACATTGTAATTTCTTTTTTAACTTTTATTTGATGAGTGTGCATTCACAAACAAGTGTGTATGTGTCTATGTATTAGCATGGTGGAGGCGCAATGGCCCAGTGGTTAGGGCAGCGGACTCGCGGTCGTAGGATAGTGGTTTTGATTCCCAGACCGGGCGTTGTGAGTGTTTATTGAGTGAAAACACCTAAAAAGCTCCACGAGGCTCCGGCAGGGGATGGTGGCGATCCCTGCTGTACTCTTTCACCACAACTTTCTCTCACTCTTACTTCCTGTTTCTGTTGTACCTGTATTTCAAAGGGCCGACCTTGTCACTCTCTGTGTCACGCTGAATATCCCCGAGAACTACGTTAAGGGTACACGTGTCTGTGGAGTGCTCAGCCACTTACACGTTAATTTCACAAGCAGGCTGTTTCGTTGATTCGGATCAACCGGAACCCTCGTCATCGTAACCAACGGAGTGCTTCCATCCATCCATTAGCATGACTGTGGTTGTCTATCACCCTCTCACATATATCTGTTGACACTAAACTATAAAACTGATGTTAATATCTTACCCCAAAATAAGGACCTTATACAACAGTCTGGATATTTTTTTTGGCACCATCTCTTTCAGGTTCTTTGTCAGCTAATAACACTAGTGACCACTATTATTGTTGATAAGAATTGCTTGGTGTTAGCTTTTATCTATTGTAATCAATTATTCTCTCTTCCATCCAATTTGAGTTTAATAAACTAAGTTATAACCACTCCCTAATGGGAAATGAATATAACGAGTCTGTTTCGTTTGTGCAGTTAATGAATTGATTAGTTGCTATCATAATGTACACTCCCATGTGTTACTTTGTCCTTTTGTTAGAAAATAATGAATCTCTTTAGCACGCGAGGCTAATGATTTTCACTAGTTAATGGCTCACTAACCCTATCACCTCCAAATGAATCAAATAGTATTTTAAACTACCCTTCACCTGCAAATTTCCTAAGCTACCATTATACTATTGGAATATATCACCAAAAAAGCCTCTCATGGAGTATTAGCTGACAATGTAGCAATGTTACATAAACTCTTTATCTTATAATCTTATATTATCTTATAATCTTATATAATCTTGCGTGTTACTGCATGTGAAAAATAGTACAACAATGTGTTAATAATTAATTTGATACTGAAGTGCAGGTGGTCATACTCAAATCATCCATTTGTTTCATGTTTATTATGTATGCATGTACACGTGTGTGTATGAATGCACATGTGCATGCATGCATGTGTGTGTGTGTGAATGCATGTACTAGATCTCTCTCTGTCTCTCAGTTTAATGCCTCTCTTATCCTCATCACTCTGCCTCTCTGTCTTTCCCATAACAATGATTATGAAATAAATTATCTTTGTATTCTCACATTTCTTTTAACCATCTTCAACTCTCTTATCACCAAAGATGCCACCACTGTTTCTCACTGTTTTGGAATCACTTGTTTATCTTCCAATAGTTTCTCTCTTACATTCTGTTGCTCTCTCTCTCCTCTACTACTCTCTTCCCACCTACCAATAACTCTCTTCCTTCCATAATACTTTCACTTCTCTCAACATACTCTCTTGTATTCTCCTTTCTAGAGTAAAGGCTCTTCAGCCTGGTGAGGTGGAAGACACCCATGTATTCTTTAAAGTGGCTTGCAAATTATGTAGAGACAGCTTAGGGCTAAGAGAACATGTTAGTTTTGCTAAGGGTTCAACAACTTCTGCAGTACTGGTACCAAGACAAAATGCAACCAGTACATTCTGTAAAGGGGTTGGTGTTGGGAAGGACATCTAATTTAAGAAATTTTATATGTTAAAAATGGAACATATGAACAAGACATATTCCCTAACCTGCCCAGAAAGGTTGGAGGATATGAGCTGAATAAGAATCGACTTGGTCTGTGACAATCTGACACACTCAAGCCAATATGGAAAGTGGATGGATGATGAGGATTCACCAAAACAGCCTACAGACATTTTGGTTACTTGCTGTAACTTTCCAGTTTTAGAAAAAGTGCTGCTGTCAAGTCTTTACAATTATGTCTGATATTTAGCTGAAAACTCACAGAAGTTGTTAATATTGTATTAATATATTTTATTAACCTTTAACTTGATAAAACTTACAAAATTCACATTGTGATTTGAAAAAATAAGAAATGTTAAAAAAATCTTTTTATTCAGAAATTTATCCAAACTTCTCCAAAATTAAGAAAAAAAGCAAACATGATAGAAAAAAGGTAAATGCTTAATTTTTGATTTAATCATACAACAAACAGAATTTAATAATATATGCTATATATAGTTTGAAGTTAATAATCATAGTATGTGATATATATATATGTAGGTAAATGTTAATAATCATTAATAAGAGGAAAATGAATTACTTAAAAGAAACAAACAAATATTTCAACTTTCTTTATCAATTTAAATGCTGCAAGTGTAAATTCAAAGCAAGAATAGAATGCATATGCTATTGCAAAGAAACCACTAATCTAAGGCGTGATATGTGCAATTCCTCAAACCAAATATGCTTGATGGCATAACATGAGTAAAAATAATATTTAGCCAGTTTTTCTTCCACTCACAAATCCTGCTGTTTTATTTCTTGAAGTGTCAGTTTTTTTTTCTTTTCATTCAAGTGCTTCATTTCCTGATCAATATAATTCTACCCTTTTGTGAGTATCCAGTGGCTTGCAATAGGACAGGGTTAGAATACACTCCATATTTCAGTTTGTAACAATGCTGATATTATCCTTGGTTGCTTGATGGTTGCTCAAATGTTTCATAGAAAATATTCTACCAATAATAAATCAATCCCCAAAAAAAACTGTTATCCTAAAACAGAAAAGGATAAGAAAAGAAAAAATCTGAAGAACACTACTATTCAATCACAATCTTTTTATCATAACACATTTAACAAATGTGTTATGATAAAATGGCTTTGCAATTAATTCAATTTGATAATGAAAATATTACAGCAGAGGTTCTCTAACTTTTTCTTCCAATGTACCTTTCATCTTGTCTAACAATCTTGGTGTATACCCCATGTGAAGAATACATACAAAATATATATTTATTGATTTCAAATTTGGGCACAAGACCAGAAATTTCGGGGGAGGGGTAAGTATATTACATTGACCCCAGTGCTCAGCTGGTACTTATTTTATTGAACCAAAAAGAATGAAAGGCGAAGTTGACCTTGATAGAATTTGAATTCAAAACGTGGAGACAGACAAAATACCTATCTCTTTTTCTTTACTACCCACAAGGGGCTAAACACAGAGGAGACAAACAAGGACAGACAGACGGATTAAGTCGATTATATCAACCCCAGTGCATAACTGGTACTTAATTTATCGACCCCGAAAGGATGAAAGGCAAAGTCGACCTCGGCGGAATTTGAACTCAGAACGTAATGGCAGACGAAATACGGCTATGCATTTTGGCCAGCGTGCTAACGGTTCTGACAGATGAAATACCATTAAGCATTTTGCTTAGCATACGAACGATTCTGCCAGCTCATCACCTGCAACAACATACAATTATTAATTGTTATTAATTTAAAGTGTTTAAGTCCTGATATGGCGAACTTTGTTTTTCATTTTTTTTCGGGTTGATAAAATGAAGAACCAGCCAAATACTGGAATCATTGTATTGACTGCTCTTTCTTCCAAAACTTTTGGCTTTGTGCCTTTATAAGTATTATAATGTATAAGTAATATAAGTATTACCAATTATTGTAGTATTGCCAATTGTTATGACAATACTTGTTTACACTACAACAGCGTAGTAACAATAAAATATATAACAAAGCAGGGTAACAACAATGTAACAATCCAACAAACTCTTCACGAACAATACATGAACCAACTATCAAAATCACACTTTATGACTTCCTCTCACTTTGACTGCAACTTATTTATAGTCGTTCACTCAACTCTATTCTTGCAGAGATGGTCGTGACTTTCGCCACAACAATAAGAAATTGCTTTTGTTAAATTTAATGTTACATCTTTAATCAGCTTGGCTCTTTCTAACGAGCAACTCAGTTCTAAGTAGAGTTTCAGAGAGGCACACCTACATACCATTCTCAGTTGACAGTCTTGCATGAAATCTGTTTTTCATTATAACATTGCTGAAAACCCTTGTTCATAATAAGTGGATGGGAAACATAAAAAAGCTATCAACACATTTTCTAAATACACAAGAGGTGTTTAGTTGGATGTGATTATTTCATTGTTGCAGCCATTTTACAAAGCTTGTATACTCTGCAATACCACTTACATGTCCATAAGAATATATGTGTACCCAAATTTGAGAACTGTATTGTAGTAGTTACAAGCAACATCATATCTATAAAAGAGAGGATGTGTGTGTGTGTGTGTGTGTGTGTGTATGTGATTGTAATTTATGCACGTCCACAAATTAGCATGCATGTTGCTCCAATTTTAGGAGGACATTTGTCAACATCCTATCTGGGTTTTGCAAACTTATTTTTTCCCCGAAGCACCCGTGGGTAGCGTAAATATCTATTTTCAGACATAGCTTTTAGCCATGAAAAATATCAGCCTTGTACAATATAAAGGTCATTAAATATTGCTTTCTACTCAGTGTTTAGTATTTAAAAATATAAAATATTTGTCAATAAAGATTTTCGTTGATCATATGTGTAGTGGTGATTACAAATCTAACTAGAATCATTTCAAAACTAGAATTTTTGCAAATCAAAATAGTTGAAGTGTATATTGGTTGTTGTTTAACTCCTGTCATGTGGTGGGTGGGGGACCTATGATTAAAAGCATTCTAGATAATAACTATCCTATATTTCTTAGACATAGCTTATCTCCGATTACATTATCCAAAGTATATACTTTTTTTCATGGGAAGGTGTATTTTGCTACTTTTAGCAAGTGGAGTGCCTACTTGTGCTTATAGTTCCTGATCCCCGACTACTGGAGTACTTGCATTAAATTCGTAGTTATCAATATGAAGGGGAATAACTTTGCAAAACAATGAACTCTATCCTTGAAGACTGGTCTATAATCGTAGTTCAGAAGATAGTGGAAGAGGGGGTAATAGCAAAAATAGTGAATTCGGTTTCGTAAGCAAATATCAGGAAAAAATCTTAACTTTTACAGAGTTCCTTCCCTTCTTTTCTCCTTTCCTAAGAGATTTATGTAAACGTGAAGGAGAAACCGTTTATTATTGTTCAAGAAAGCTGAACAAATTTAAGATTGTATTACGCATTAAAAAAAGAGAAAAGTGGGGGAGGAATTATTATTATTTTTCAGGGACAAAATATAAATGAAAAAGCAGAAAATACCAAGAATGGTAAAAAAAAAAAAGGTAGACAATATGATGCTTGTGTACAAACAGCTATACTCTATGGTATTGAGACATGGGCTCTGAATACTGAAGACATGTGTAGACGGGAGAGAAACGAAGGTAGTATGCTCTGTTGGATGTGCAACATCAGTGCACATGTACAACAAAGTACAAATGTATTGAGAGAAAAGCTGGGCATAAGAGGAATCAAATGTAGTATGCAAGAGAGAAGACTACGTTGGTTTGGATATGTGATGAGTATGAATGAGGACAGCTGCATAAAGAAGTGCTGATCACTGAAAGTGGATGGTACCCATGGAAGAGGGAGACCCAGGAGGATGTGGGATGAAGTGTTAAGGACTGATCTCAGGAAGTTGGACTTCACAGAGGAAATGACCATGGACCGAGATGTCTGGCGATATGAAGTTCTTGAGAAGACCTGCCCACATCAGTGAAACTGAGTTGTAGAAGCATTGTGTGTCCCACCCACAAGAGAACTTCTCACACACTCTACCACAACGAACCAAACTACATCCCTTCTCTTCCTAACACTTCCAATTCGTGTACTATGATTACCTCCCACTCCTCAGTCTTTTCCTCTTGACCTGGTACCACTGTATCATTTTTTATTCACCAATCAAGTTCATGTTAGTTGTCTCTATTACAACCACCAATCAAAATTTTTCTTACATATAAATATCTTCCCCTTGGTCGTGACATAAGGAACCACAGGTGACAAGGTGTACAAAGTGTTTTTAGTCAAAACGTTTGGCTTATAAATATTTGATCAACCAATGTTTATCAAACGCCTTAACCGTTTCATAGACCTACAAAGCTCCCACTAACATAGTACCAACTCTTACAGTTACTTATAGTGCTTTTAACATATAAATTGCAGAAATGCTGTAAATGGAAATGACATCTTTGGAAACTTGTTCATTCATTTTAATTGTCAGGACTGTATTTAATTAAGAATTATTTGATTTCCTAAGTGACTCATGCAGCCAGTGGTCTTTAAGGATTAAATACCTTATCAATTGCATTGAATTAAATTTGTGTGTATAATCCACTTTGCTATTCATACAGGCAGAACCTACAGCTGGCTTATCTTCAATTTCATACTAAATGTTGAATGTCATTAGTTGAAAACATTATAAAAAAGAGGAAATGGAAAGATGTGTGTGTGTGTGTATATATATATATATATATATATATCGGCCTGCTCGCTTAGCCAGCGGGGTGGCGTCATTTGAAGGCTAAAACAATGCGAAGCGCATTGTGACCAGCGATGTGTAGCTACATCTGATAGCCTGGTCGGTCACGGTGATATATATATATATATATATATATATATATGGCATCGACCACGATCGGTTGGTGCTTTTAACATGCCACTGGCACAGAAGGCAGCCAAGGCCGAACGTGGCCGATGCCAGACCCCCCTGGCACCTGTGCAGGTGGCACGTAAAAAGCACCCACTACACTCGTGGAGTGGTTGGCGTTAGGAAGGGCATCCAGCTGTAGAAACACTGCCAGATCAGACTGGAGCCTGGTGCAGCCTCCTGACTTCCCAGACCCCGGTCGAACTGTCCAACCCGTGCTAGCGTGTAAAATGGACGTTAAACGATGATGATGATGATATATGATTCCGATGAATATGGTACTTAGGTTGAGGCACCAAAATTTAGTATGGTATTATCCATACAATTTCAAAGTAAAGTTATTAAAATCAAAATAAGCAACAAGGATATCCAGAGGTATAAATACAGTTTGTGACACAGCTCCCCATTCTCCAAAACTTATATTCTTGAAAATCATACAAATATTAGATCAGTGAAGTGCTTTAATTGTAACTGAAATAAATCTTCATATATTTCTTATCATCATCATCGTCATTTAACATCTGTGTTCCATGCTAGCATGGGTGGGACGACCCCACAAGTGCCAGCCAGGCCGAAGCCTGCACCAGACTTCTGTGACTGTTTTAGCAAGATTCTTACAGCTGGATGCCCTTCCTCACACCAACCACTCTGCAGAGTGGACTTAGTGTTTTTTACGTGGCACAAGCACAGGCAAGGGCAGTTTTGGCAAGGTTTTTACAGCTGGATGCCCTTCCAAACACCAATCCCTTTACAGTGTGGACTGGGTGCTTTTAAGTGGCACCTGCACTGACAGGGTCACCAAGCAATTGCAAGACAAAAACTTTTAAGAGGTGGGGGTGAGACAGATAAAGGTGTCTTACTGTAGAGGAAGTACAAGGTTACCTGGCCTGAGAGAGAAAGATCAGAAATGAAGACAGAAACAGGTGTGCTACTGCAAAGAAAATACATAGTTGCCCAGCCTGAGTAAAGTGAGAGAGAGAGGGGGAGAGAGAGAGAGAGTGGGAGACCACAGGATGGAGACGGTGGTAAAATGCTGGACATACTCACAAGGAGTGGGGATCAGAGTATAAATGAGATGGTTGAGTAAAGGAAGAGAGAGATAGAGATGGTGGCAAGTGCCAGGGCATACTCTTGAAGTTCAAATGCCATAATATAAGTGATAGGATATCATGAAGGGAGTGTGATTAAAGAGTGCAAGTAAGTGGTGAAAGACCTGGGCATATATAGAGTTGGAGAGGCTACTGGATAGCAATGATACAAAGGACAGGATTGGGGAGTGAGAGCTAGGCATAATGATGCAAGAAAGAGATGTAGATTGGATTGTTGGGGTAGGGAGGTAGAAAAGTGTTCTTGTTACATGTCAGAGGCTAGCAGATGACAATGATACAGTGGTACCAGGTCAAGAGGAAAAGACTGAGGAGTGGGAGGTAATCATAGTACACGAATTGGAAGTGTTAGGAAGAGAAGGGATGTAGTTTGGTTCGTTGTGGTAGAGTGTGTGAGAAGTTCTCTTGTGGGTGGGACACACGATGCTTCTAGAACCCAGTTTCACTGATGTGGGCAAGTCTTCTCAAGAACTTCATATCGCCAGACATCTCGGTCCATGGTCATTTCCTCTGTGAAGTCCAACTTCCTGAGATCAGTCCTTAACACTTCATTCCACATCCTCCTGGGTCTCCCTCCTTCATGGGTGCCATCCACTTTCAGTGATCAGCACTTCTTTATGCAGCTGTCCTCATTCATACTCATCACATATCCAAACCAACGTAGTCTTCTCTCTTGCATACTACATTTGATTCCTCTTATGCCCAGCTTTTCTCTCAATACATTTGTACTTTGTTGTACATGTGCACTGATGTTGCACATCCAACAGAGCATACTACCTTCGTTTCTCTCCCGTCTACACATGTCTTCAGTATTCAGAGCCCATGTCTCACTACCATAGAGTATAGCTGTTTGTACACAAGCATCATATTGTCTACCTTTCATTCTGAGTGAGAGGCCTTTTGTTGCTGAAAGAGGTAATAGCTCTCCGAACTTCCTCCACCCAATTCCTATTCTAGAGGCAATACTTTCGGAGCATCTTCCACCATTGCTAATTTGGTCACCTAGGTAACAGAAACTACCTACAGCCTCAAGAGAGCCTCCTGGGCATTTGGGAGAATCTAATTCCTGTGTGCTCTTAGTGCTTATTGTTCCTGTGCATCTGCCACATACAAAGACTACTTTATCTGTTAATCTACCTGTGATTCCACTGCACCTCTTATGTGTCCATAGTTTACACAGGGTGCAGCGAATGGAATTTCTTCCAACTCCTTTCCTACATATGGACCAAGGTCATTGACCTGACAGAAAGAGAGTTTTATCTTCTTTCTTCCTAACAACCACTTTTGTCTTAGCTAGGTTAACTTTTTGAGGCTCTTTGATTCCAGGCTTTGTTTCCATACCTGAAATTTCTTCTCCAATATTGCTAAAGCTTCTGCAATAAGGGCTAGGTCATCAGCATATAGTAGTTCCCAAGGGCACCTATTTTTGAATTCCTCTGTCATGGCCTGGAGGACTATAATGAATAATTATATTGAGAACTGAGCCCTGGTGAACCTCCATCTGAATGCTAAATTCATCACTGTATTCATGGCCGACTCTCATGTTACTGACAGCACAACTGTACATGGCTTGGACAGCTCTAATAAGCCATTCCTCTACTTCCTAACTTCCTTAAAGACTCTAACCCTCTCAGTAACTCTCATGACTTGGTCTAATAGTTTAATACCTCTGTAGTTGTTTCTATCTAAGGCATCATCTTTACCCTTATAGCAGCTAATTACAATGCTACTGTGTACATATATATATTTATTAAGGTGCAGACACGGCTGTGTAGTAAGAAGCTTGCTTCTCAACCACATGGTCCCAGGTTCAATCCCGCTGCATGGCACCTTGGGAAAGTGTCTTCTACTATAACCTCGGGCTAACCAAAGCCTTATGAGTGGATTTGATAGATGGAAACTAAGAGAAGCCTGTCATATATGTGTGTGTGTGTGTGTGTGTGTGTGTATATACATGTGTGAGTGTGTGTGTCTGTGTTTGTCCCCCCACCTCACAATCGGTGCTAGTGTGTTTACATCCCCATAACTTACCAGTTCAGCAAAAGAGATTGATAAAATAAATACCAGGTTTATAAAAAGTAAGTACTAGGGTCAATACATTTGACTGAAAAAAACTCATGATTGAAACATGTAAAATATCTATTGCTAGTGGTCATATATCCGGGAAAGATGCACACTCTAAAATATGGAGCAGTAAGGTATTTACAAGCAGTTAAATATATGTCTTGTCCGACTCTAAAGGCAGAGGGCATATAACCCCTCTTCAAAAAAGGAGGTAGAAATCCGTTACAAGTCAGTTAATTTGCAAACAAAAAATAGCACCATTTGAGGTTCAGCCAAGATGAGTTATCTTTCTTAGACCAGTCAGTTGGCAAATCTTATGGGTTTAAGGGGCAAACAGGGAATCTCTGCTCTTAGGATCTAGCCAGCCTGTGAGGACTTTTCCAGCTCTAATTGACGAATGGGGAATCTCGTGCTTGCAGCAGGTAACATTTGAAATGGGAGCAGGGACCATAGATCTCACGTCTAGAATTTATGAGTCTCTGTTATGCAAAACTTGCATCATCCACTTCCATTTACGTAGGACCCCAGCTGTTCTATGATCCTCCATTTTGTATGGGGTTCCTTCATCATTAAGGGGCCATTTATGCAAAGTATTTACCCTATATCATTAAATTAACAGGCTATTTCATACTTTTCACCAAAAAACTATCTTCATCTAATTGAATATCAAAATCAGTTCAACCCAGGAAAGTATGAAATAAATGAAAAGAGAACCCCTTGGAAAAAAAACTAAAATAAACACTACAAAAATATCAGAATCCAACATAAAAATTATAAAACATATAAACAGCCACACCCACAAATATCTAGTTCTCAATCAATCAATCAGATAACCTTAAAAATATAACCAGCTAAGGAATAATTTTGACAAAAAATTTACTGATTTAGCAAGAATGAATTGCACAGCTGTTTAATGCAGGTGGATTTATTGAACTATTGACTCTGTGTATTCATTGTAGTACAATGAACAAGGACACTGAAACTGGGTGTTAGAAAAATGTGTCTAAGTTTAGTCATTGCTCATGGAAAAGTAGAAATATGGTAAGTTAAGATGAAACATGCCAGAGAGTATAAAACAGAGACATTGCAGTTCATATTGGACACAAATACATGTAACTTAATTCTGATGAAAAAATTTGCATCTCAGTTTTGTATGTGTGTATGTGTGTGTGTATGTGTGTCTTTTACTCTTTTTTACTTGTTTCAGTCATTTGACTGTAGCCATGCTGGAGCACTGCCTTTAGTCGAGCAAATCGACCCCGGGACTTATTCTCTGTAAGCCTAGTACTTATTCTATCGGTCTCTTTTGCCGAACTGCTAAGTTACAGGGACGTAAACACACCAGCATCGGTTGTCAAGTGATGTTGGGGGGACAAACACAGACACACAAACATACACACACACATACATATATACGATGGGCTTCTTTCAGTTTCCGTCAACCAAATTCACTCACAAGGCTTTGGTCAGCCTGAGGCTATAGTAGAAGACACTTGCCCAAGGTGCCACGCAGTGGGACTGAACCCAAAACCATGTGGTTGGTAAGCAAGCTATTTACCACACAGCCACTCCTACGCCTATGAATGTATGTGTGTGTGTGTGTGTGTGTGTGTGTGTGTGTGTGTGTATGCATGCATGCATGCATCTAATCAAAATCTGAAATATTCAATCAATTTCTGGAATAACAGGAGAAATTGTACCTAAAGGAATGACATTAATGGAACATAATATACTGTTTCCTAAATTAGTATAATTGGCACACAGGTTTTAATAGAATGTAATCAGTACAGACAATTCAGCATCTAAAGAAGTTAAGAATCAATTTAAACAAATAAAATTGTAGTAGGATCTATTTCTGTATAGGCTTGCTCTTTCTGAGATAGATTTTTGGATTTTGAAATGAGCAGAATCGGTTTCTTTTGATAATCTGATGATCATTGATGATCTGTTTTCCAACAATTTAAAGGAATTCTTCTGAACATAAAATCTTGTTATGAAATTGTCTTCATTTTGACTCTGATGTAAGTTTTATATGTAGGGTTATTATCGATCTGGACTTTAGTCCTATAAAGCAGACAATTCAGCAGACAATTACTAGGGCCTTTCAAATTATACTTAGGGACATAATTGCATTCATTAGGTTTATCAAACTGAAATTATTACTCCTACCATGAATTGATTGAATTTGATATTTTACATAAACTTATGTATGTGTGTGTGTGTGTGTGTGTGTGTGTGTGTGTGTGTGTGTATGCATGCATGCATGCATCTAATCAAAATCTGAAATATTCAATCAATTTCTGGAATAACAGGTGAGAAATTGTACCTAAAGGAATGACATTAATGGAACATAATATACTGTTTCCTAAATTAGTATAATTGGCACACAGGTTTTAATAGAATGTAATCAGTACAGACAATTCAGCATCTAAAGAAGTTAAGAATCAATTTAAACAAATAAAATTGTAGTAGGATCTATTTCTGTATAGGCTTGCTCTTTCTGAGATAGATTTTTGGATTTTGAAATGAGCAGAATCGGATTCTTTTGATAATCTGATGATCATTGATGATCTGTTTTCCAACAATTTAAAGGAATTCTTCTGAACATAAAATCTTGTTATGAAATTGTCTTCATTTTGACTCTGATGTAAGTTTTATATGTAGGGTTATTATCGATCTGGACTTTAGTCCTATAAAGCAGACAATTCAGCAGACAATTACTAGGGCCTTTCAAATTATACTTAGGGACATAATTGCATTCATTAGGTTTATCAAACTGAAATTATTACTCCTACCATGAATTGATTGAATTTGATATTTTACATAAACTTATGTATGTGTGTGTGTGTGTGTGTGTGTGTGTGTATGTATATATGTACACATACACATATATATATATATATATATATATATATATATATATATACACACACACACACACACACACACATATATACATACACACACATGCACATATACATACATTCATCATCATCAACATTGCTTAATGTCCACTGTTCCATACTCATGTGGGTCAGATGGAATTGCTTGATGTGGATGTTTTACAGCTGGATACCCTTCCTGTTGCCAACACTCACAAGTTTCAAAGTAAAATAATTAGAAGACTGGAACTGAAGGACACTACTTGCAAGACGGTAACACTTGGTTACAATTAGAACAATGTCAAGGCAAGGAGAGAGTAATACACACAAATATGCACACACACATATATATATATATATGTATGTATACACACGCACACACACATGTATGTATGGTGTGCTTCTTTCCTTTTCCATCAAACAAATTCCTTCACAAAGATTTGGTTGAGCTGGGATTATAGTAGAAAACATTTGCTCCTCGGGGTCCCATGTAGGTCTGAACCCCAAAACCTGGTTGAGAAGCAAACTTTGTGCCAGATAGCTACACCTGCATATACACACACATATAAACATCTTCAATGGACTTACGGTAATGTAGGCACTATGATATACAGTAACCTCTTCTATACTTGATAAACCTTATATGTTCAAATATCTTTTATGTATATAAATATATGATATATTTATATGCATGTATTATATATGTATATACACAATATTTACACATATGGGTGCAGGTGTGGCTGTGTAGTAAGAAGTTTGCTTCTCAACTACAGAGTTCCAGGTTCAATCTCATTGCATGGCACCATGGGCAAGTCTTGAGAGTGGATTTGTCAGATGGAAACTAAAAGCAGCCAGCCCAACATATGTGTGTGTGTGTGTGTGTGTGTGTGGTGTGTGTGTGTGTCCCTGTGTTTGTACCCCCCCCCCCAACAACAACAACCAGCACTTGAGAACAGGTGTCTGTTTCTGTACATCCCTGTAACTTAGAGGTTTGGCAAAAAACACTGATAGAAAGTTTTTTTTTTTTTTTATTAATGATTGGCAGAAGTTAGTGTGACTCAAGGGCAGAGAGTTTTATCCATTTGCACTTATCAACACATAAAATTTTTGGCTCTCAATTCATTCTGTAACTTCTGCCATGTTAATTAATATGAAAGAAGTATTTACTCATGTTTTGCATTTGATTTACCTGTTTACATCACCAAAAATCTATATAATATATATACATATGTTAAAACACATATATAAATGATAATAAATAATAAGGGTGGCTTGTTAACAATTTTTCAACCGAAAGGCAAACATATATGTCACTAAAGTGACTGAGGGTGCAATTCAGCACCAGTATTGCTAGAAATAAGAGTCAAAACAAATAGCCACAAAATCCTCACAGAAGCAGTGACAAGTGACTGAAACATTTGGCAATATACCATGCTTGAGAAGACCTATCAAGTCAAGTGAGGCCATGGTCGTAGCTTATACCAGTGTCTCATAACTGGCCCCCATGCCAGTAGCATGTAAAAAGCACCACTACACTCTCTGAGTGGTTGGTGTTATGAAGGGTATCCAGCTGTAGAAACTATGCCAAATCAGACTGGAACCTAGTACAGCTCTCCAGCTTACCAGTTTTCAGTCAAAGAGTTCAACACATGCCAGCATGGGAAATGGAAGTATGATGATGATGATATATATATACATACACACACATAAATATATATACTGTAACCATTGGCACATTGGTTCAATTCCTAGACCAGGATGCATGTTGTAATCATTTTGGCATGTCATGTGGCACCTGTACAGTCAATGTTAGTCTGATGGAGGGAATGTGCTCATGAACAGCACATACATTTGACACTATAAACAAATCATTTGTGCTGGTGGCTCAGCAAATACTGAACATTCCTACATCATCTTTGATGGGAGATTCCATTTTATATATATATATCATCATCATCATCGTTTAACGTCCGCTTTCCATGCTAGCATGGGTTGGACGATTTGGCAGAGGGCTGGCGAACCAGATGGCTGCACCAGGCTCCAATCTTGATCTGGCAGAGTTTCTACAGCTGGATGCCCTTCCTAATGCCAACAACTTCGAGAGTGTACCGGGTGCTTTTACATGCCACCGGCACGGGGGCCAGTCAGGCGGTACTGGCAATGACCTCGCTTGAATCTTTTTACACATGCCACTGGCACAGGTGCCAGTAAGGTGATGCTGGTAACGATCACGCCTGAATGGTGCCTTTCACTTGCCACCGGCATGGAAGCCATTTAGCCAATCTGGCAACAATCAAGCTCGGATGGTGCTCTTAGCACCCTACTGGCACAGGACTCAACTGCCAATATATATATATATTGCTTCTGATAATTATTAACTTCCTTAAACTCTGCACTAACTTCCTCCTTTTTCGGGTACTCATCACTTCCTGCTCTTTCTATAATTTCTCCCATTCTACTCCTACTGTTGCATTAATTTGTTCTATTCTGGTGCCTCACCAGTGCATTGTTATTTTAACATAAGTGCAGGTGTAACTGTGGGGTAAGAAACATGCTTCTCAATCAAAAGGTTTTGAGTTCAGTCCAAGTGTACAGGCAAGAGTCTTCTATAGTCCTAGGCTGATCAAAGCTTTGTGAGTGGATCTGGTAGATGGAAACCAAGAGAAGCCTGCTGCATGTGTGTGTGTGTGTGTGTGTGTGTTTGTACCAATAAATGCATGTAGAATTAACATCCAAAGTAATTCTTCATATATGACAAGTAACTCCAAATACCAATTAGAAGAATGTCAAGGAATTTGGATTATAAGACAGCAAGAATAAGAATGGAGAATATCACATCTTTAACACCATACATTGCCAATGATTGTTTTTACTGTATCAGCATATTTAGATAAATAAAAAGGTATAAAATATCAGTCAAATGAATATATCCAAAAATATATGTAAACACAATGTTATCAAGGCAATTCAAAGTGGGTTAAATTCAAAGAGACCTAAGAAAATATCTCTAATAGGTGAATACATACAAAAAGAACATTAAGAACAAATATAATGTTCTAAGAAAAGCGAGTTTAATATTCAACTTTCGATAATGTTAGTAAATAACAAAAGAATAAAAAATAAACAGAAATTCTGCAATCCAAAAATTAGTACAGTAACAAAAACCTATATCACCACAATTTCCTATCTATTAAATATACTACAAAATTTTTTAGAAAAAATAGCATAGGCGCAGGAGTGGCTGTGTGGTAAGTAGCTTGTTTACCAACCACATGGTTCCGGGATCAGTCTTCCGGTAAGTGTCTTCTACTATAGCCTCGGGCTGACCAAAACCTTGTAAGTGGATTTGGTAGACGGAAACTGAAAGAAGCCTGTCGTATATATGTATATATATATATATATATATATATTATATATATATATATATATATATATATATATATGTATGTGTGTATGTTTGTGTGTCTGTGTGTGTTCCCCTAGCATTGCTTGACAACCGATGCTGGTGTGTTTACGTCCCCGTCACTTAGCGGTTCGGCAAAAGAGACCGATAAAATAAGTACTGGGCTTACAAAGAATAAGTCCCGGGGTCGATTTTCTCGACTAAAAGCGGTGCTCCAGCATGGCCACAGTCAAATGAGTAAAGAGTATACTGTACTACAGGAAAAATAATGTGTTATTTAGTATTGAAATACTTAAATGTACTATGTAAATCACACACACACACACACACACGAATTATAAGAGGAATTAGATGCAGTGTGCAAGAGAGAAGACTGCACTGATTTGGTTATGTGATGCAGATGGCTGCTGACAGCTCAATAAAGGAGTGTTGATCTCTCAAAGTAGATGGAAGATGTGGAAGAGGGAGAACCAGGAAGACATGGGATGAAGAACTGAAGAATGACCTTTCAAATGAGATGACAAAGGACTTAGACACCTGACACCTCCACAGCAGAAATGTCAAGCCCCACCCCTGGTGAAGAGGGTTGGCCTGCAAGTGTTGTGAGCCAGTGCCATGTAGAACCACTCTTGCAGTGCTACATTAAAAGCACCCAGCACAAACTGTGAAGAGGTTGGCATTAGGAAGGGCATCCAGCAGCAGAAACCATGCCAAATCAAACTAGAATCTGGAGCAGCTCACCAGTTTGCCGACTCTGGTCAAACCATCCAAACGATACCAATGTTGGAAAATAGATATTAAATGATGATTATGATGATGATATATAAGTGAAAAAGTTCCTGAATCTAAGGAGACCACAAAAAAAATCAAATTGGAGGACACCCACCCCAAGTTCTTTTACATAATTAACTGATCGTCCAGTATTCTCTTTTACCCAAAGCCAGAAACTTCTCAGTATCCCACCATATATATATATATATATATATATATATATATATAATTGATTATATTGTCATATATACATATATAGTTATGCAATATATATACTTATATATATGTGTTATATATATATATATATATATATATATATATATATGTGTGTGTGTGTGTGTGTGTGTGTGTGATAGGTATATATACTTACACCAAAAATTATTTACATCAAAAAGGTGCTTTTTTCTATGAAAATCCCTATTTTTTACGATTTTTTCACTGCTGTGTCGCCACTTTTCGGTGTATTTCAACCAGAAAAATGTTCACCTAAAGAGAATAACAAGCTACATAATGCAAAAATTTTTACTTTTCAAAAATTCCAATTCCAGTGGGTTGAAACAAACCCGAGCAACGCTGGGCGATACTGCTAGTATATATATATATATATATATATATATATATATATATACTAGCAGTAAGTGGAAAAGTAAAAAGAAAAGAAAATGCAACTTAGATAAAAAAATTAAAGGCTTTTTTAAGAAAAGCTTTCTCAAAAAAGCGTTTATTTATTTTTTTTTTCTAATGTGTATTTTCTCTGTTTTCTTTTTACTTTTCCCCTATTTATACCACATATATTTTTTCCTTTGAAACCTATTTCCATTATATAAATACATATATATATAATAATATAATATATATATATATATATATATATATATATTATATATATATATATATATAACAAAGTGAAGTTGTAAGGTACCGCATGAGTGGAAATATATATGAAAGAAGGTTTGAAAATGCAATTTTAAAGTGTGTGTGTGTGTATATGCGTTTGTTCACATGTGGGTATGTGTTGGTCTGTAATAAAACCACACACACACACACACACACACACTCAAAAAAAAAACACACACATATACTCACAATACAATCCCAACAACCACAACAAACACATACACACAAGCATGCACACACACACCTCCCCGACAAATACAAGACACTGCAGTCCCTCTTTCAGAGCTTCCTTGCAACTTCCAAGAAAACTGAAGGAGGGTAAAATATGTCCTATTCATCAAAGAGGTAGCAGAGAAGGAGGCCAAGAAACTACAAACCTATCTCTCTGACATTGCACATCAGCAAGATCATGGAATGAATAGTCAGAAGAAAACTAAACACCTTCCTTGAAGAAAATGACTTGCTGTCTGACACCCAACATGGTTTCCGACCAGGAAGAAGCTGCTTGACTCAGCTCCTAAAAAACTTTGACTGGGTGCTGAAACAGCTGCTCAACCACTCAAATGTGGAAGTGATATATCTCAACTTTACAGGCGGGCTGAAAAGAATAGCATGCAGTTTAACCCTACAAAGTTTCAAGCCTTGTGCTATCAGCATGCAAAACGAAATGCAATACTCATTAAATACACTGGACCAGGAGGGACTGCAATCCCAGAGGCACAGTCAGTACGAGACCTGGGCATTTACATGAGTAATGATGCATCCTTCCATGTGCATGTTGCTAAATTGGCAATGAAATGCAGGTAGCTCACCAGATGGATTCCTAGAACTTTTAGAACAAGAGACTAGGAAACTATGATGGTCCTCTGGAGGACACTTGTCCTAAGCCACTTTGACTATTGCTCTCAGCTATGGTCACCAACCAGTGTCAAGTTGATCACAGAACTTGAGGCAATCCAACGAAGCTACACGAAGAAGATAGCCTCTGTGCAGCATTTAAGCTACTGGAAAAGACTCAAGAGATTAAGACTATTCCTTAGAGTGTAGGCGAGAAAGATATGCCATATAATACATCTAGAAGATCCTGGAAGGACTTGTCCCAAACTTTGGCATCATAGAAGGCAGTTAGGAATTCCTGCAAGACAGCTTGCTGAGTGCCACAGACCAAATCTGTGGCTGGTGCAAAGTCCCTTCTAGACCTAAGGTAACATGGTGGTGGAACAATACTGTAGATAGGGCTATTAGAGCAAAGAAACAGGCTTGGAAGGCCTGGAAGAGTAGGGGTAGCAGGAGAATGTATTAGATAGCCAAAAGGGAAGCTAGGAGACAGGTATATATAGTGAAGGGAGTAGCAGAAAAGAAGTCTGCCAATGTTCAACGACATGAGGACCAAAGTACTGAAGTATTTTGGATTGCAAGACTGTGTTAGAAAAAAAACCATGATGTCAGAGGAGAGAAATGTGTCCACATGGATGATGGTGCCCTTGCGTTTAATGATTCTGCAAAAAGAGAGGCTTGGAGATGCCATTATGAAAGAATGCTGAAGGTGGAGAATAAATGGGAGGAGGAGAGTCTGCCAAAGGTTGATCTGGCTGAGAGACCAGCTACCCGAATTGACAGTACCCTGGTAGATAATATTAAGGATATGAAGACAGGAAAAGCACCAGGCCCATCAGGAATCCTACTGAAATTCTACTGAAATGCTTAAAATATCGAGTGGTGTGGGTTATGGTCTTGTTACCTGTATCATAAATCAGGTGGTTCATGAAGCAGTCATACCCAATAACTAGTGTAGCAGCACCATAGTCAACTGCTACAAGGGAAAAGGTGATACTTTAGATGGAAATAACTACAGGGGTATCAAATTATTGGATCAGGTGATGAAAGTTACAGAGAAGGTTATAGCCCAACTAATTAGGGACAGAGTTAACCAAGATGAGATGCAGTTTGGTTTTGTACTAAGCAAAAGCACCACTGATGCTATATTTCTGGTAAGGGATCTGCAGGAGAAATACCTAGCCAAAGATAAACCTCTGTGCTTGGCTTTTGTTGACTTGGAGAAAGCTTTTGACAGGGTCACCTGATCGCTTAACTGGTGGTCAATGCAGAAACTGGAGATAGATGAGTGATTGGTAAAAACTGTACTAGTCCTATACCGGGATGCTGTTAGTAAGGTGTGTTTATATACATATATATATCATAGATGGTCAAGGACCCTGATGATATACAAACACTGCAAACAAACTGAATACAATATACAAATGGGCTGATGAAAATAGCATGCAGTTCAATGCTGTGAAGTTTCAAGTTCTCCAATACCAGCCCACAAACAGACTACAATTGGAATACACAAGCCCAAGAGGTAGTGCAATCCCAGAGTTAGAGTCGGTGTGTGACCTGGGAGTCCACATGAGTAATGATATAATATTTCATATGCATATTACTAAGATGGCAACACTGTACAAGTGACCAGTTAGGTAGATTCCAAGATCATTTCAGGACCAGGAAAAAGGATACCATGCAACTCCTGTGGAGAACTTTTGTTCTCAGTCATCTGGATTACTGCTTCCAACTGCGGTCATGCATAGCATCAAACTGGTGGTGAAACTTGAGGTAATCTAATGCCACTACACAAAGAAAATTGACTCAGTAAAACAGATAGCTACTGGGAGAAGCTAAAGGAACTGAAGCTCTACTCACTAGAGAGGTGTAAAAGATATGTAGTGATATACATATGGGAAAACCCTGAAAACTAGTTCCCAACTTCAGGATTAAAAGCTATACCAACCAACGAACTAGATATAGTACCAAAAATCCCACCTCCTCCATCTCAAATAAAGAGCTAGTACTGTAATAGTTTAGGTTTCAAGGATCCACAACTGTTCAATATTCTGCCAAATAACTTCAGAGATTTGTGAAGTGTAGATGTGAAGGTCTTCAAAGAATATCTGGACAAATTTTTATCTGACATACCAGATGAACCTACATCATGGCAGGAGGCACAAAGAAGAGCAGCCCCGTCCAACTTGTTACTTCACCAGAAACAGTAGAGAAAAGAGACCCAAACACACTAAAAAGTAGTGTTCAGCATTACTTCAGCTTCTGGCTGAAACCATTAAAAGATATATTATATATTGGACCACTGGAAGAAATGTATTGAAAATCAAAGAGACTATGTCTAAAAATGATATAACAGTTCAGTCCCTGCTTTTGCTTTTACAGAAACAAGAGTGTGTATAACTTTTTACTTACCCTCGTGTGTGTGTGTGTGTGTGTGTGTGTGCATGCACACACACACACATATATAGAGTGAATATGGCCCAAGATGTGGGTGTTGAAATCTCAAGGAGAATAAGGGCAGGATAAAAGGCATTTACCTTGATAAAAGATGTTCTCAAAGCAAAGCTGGTGAAGATCCTAAGGGCCAGTCTCTTCAACGGTATTGTTCTACCTGCACTATTATAAACAAGTGAAATGTGGGTTACTATGAAGAAGGAAGAACATCCATTAGCGACAATGCAAAGAGCCATGGAAAGAACATCATTGTGAGAGCAGATCTGAAATGGAGCGAAATCTATGATGTGACTGCAGAATAGCAGACATGCTGCAAGGTTCGCAGACAAGAGGTGAAAGAGGGCAGTTGGTGAGTGGTATCCAAGGGATTGAAAAGGTCACTGAGAAGGCCACCATGGGAATGGGAAGGCAATTTAGTTGAACAATTTGGGCCAACATGGAAAGAAGTGTGCAATCAAAAATGAATTGGAAGTGCATTGTGATCAGTGATATACAACAACATCAGATAGCCTGGTTGATCCAGGTGGTATTTATGTGTGTGGGACAGATTAAGCATATTTGTGAGGCCAAGAAGTTTGCTGTAAAAATCCAAGTTCAGTCCTTCTGTATGACACCTTAAGTGTGACTGTCTTCTACCAAGGCCTTATGAGTGGTTGGGGATACGGAAATGGAAAGAAGGCCCTCGTGTTTGTATACACACTCATACATACATACAGTATATGTATGTATGTTCATATATGTGAACAAAAATGTGCAAAACAAGGTGGAGAAAAGAGCACTCAAACACCAAATAAACAATAGAATGTAATGCTTTATTGAAGCTGATAAACTTCATAACCTGTTATTCTGAGTTTTAGGCAATTTTTCATTAGACAAAAGTGGACTTTGGAACACTGTGGTCTATGAATGTATACACGCACACACACACACACACATACATATAAATTTACATACATACAAACATGTACAGACACATACATGTTCATGTGTGTAAATATATATTTGTATATATATGTGTGTGTGCATGTACATATCTGCATACACATATATACATATGTTCCTGTGTATATATACACACACACATAAAACACATACATATATACATAGTTTTACACATATATTTATCTACCAACCTCTGTGTGTATGTGTGTATATATATATATATGCACACACATACACATGCATTTATACATATATATCCAAACAGTGCTACATACACATATATGTATACTTATAAATATTAATATTTGATTTTATGTTCACTTATAATAAAAACAAATTTTACATTCATCTGATGGGGGGTACTCAATACTTTTGTAAGGAACGAATTTACTGTTCCTATGCAAGATTACTATTAACAGTGACTTCGAAGTATCGGGAATTTGAGCCATCGTCGGACATCCCGACGATGGCTTAGCTGGCCGATACTTCGAAGTTACTGTCAGTAAGATTCTTGTTTAAGAATGATAAATATATTTATAAATATACGTAAATGTATATACAAGTGTACATATATATAAATATGTATGTATGTATGTATGTATGTATGTATGTATGTATGTATACTTATATATATATGTATTTAAATTCACACGCATGTACATATAAATATGTATACTTTTGTACGCAGATGTACATACTTTTTATTTACATACATACACAAACATGCACTTAACACACACACAAACAAACACACACATACATATATACATTCATATATCCATACACCAACACATATACCCTCACTCTCTCACACGCACCTGTACACGTATGTATGGTTGTGAGAGTTTGTTTAAATCTATTCCAAGTTGTCTGTTGTTCAAAAACAGTTAATGCCTTTACTTGTATTGATCATATCGTACCATACAAAACTGTAGTCGGTTACAAAATGAAACCAGCACAATTTTCCCATAAGCAAAGTATATGAAAATAAAATAAAGTAATCTAAGTCTTGTTGTAGATATTTGAATAGATTAAGGAATGTTCTGGTTTTCTGGAAGAGGAACTAAGCAAAGTGGTAAGACAAACACATGTGTACATAATTTCAATTCTCAACATAGCAAAACACTTCAAATGTAATACGTGTTACTAATTAAGCATCTTGGCAATTTTAAAGAAAAATGATAATAACAACTTTATAATTATTATAGCAACAACAAAGAAATGCAAGGGATCGGTTTCAGTATTGGACATTTAGGTTTATATCGTTTATAAAGACTGTAATAAAATCCCGTTACGAAATTAACGAAATAAACAAAAACAAATTAATGAAACCAACAAAAAAGTAATATTTTGATATTCCTCAATATGGGAATGGTTTTTTTTTTATACAATTTCTAGTTTTAACCAAATAATATTTGTTATAACGTAAAGTATAAAATCAAATCAATATATGATATTTTGTCAATTACAACTTCCTTCACCTTTGACACATCAAATTAAAATCTGGAAGATAACACTTTAAGACTAACTTGACAAACAATGAACTTTTGATTCCTTACGATAAACATTTGTTTTCGAAATAATAAGAAAATTCAAATCTCATTCCTGTTGATTGTTGATGATGAAACGTCTGTGAATGCCAGAGTTAAAACTAGATTTGCCGTCGATGATAAGAAATCTTCCAGCTTCAATTAACATTCTAATTAACTTGTAAACTCATTCTTCAGCATTCTCCGCTTCTTCGTTGGTAATTGTTATATCTGGAATAGCAAAGGATTCAGTAGAGTTTTCTTCTTCAATGCTGTTTTCGCTGTTTGATTGTTTTTCTTGAATTTCTTTCTGTAGAGCCGAAGACTTCAACCTGAGTGCGCTCAGTCTCTCATTCACTTGCTCAAGATTGTCAACAGCCGTATTGAGTCCTTCCGTGGCTGAAAAGGTGCTATGTCCGTTTTCATCTCTCATTCGCTTCAATTCTTCCATGCGAGTCCTTGTATAATCTTCATTTCCGAAAAACAGATTTTGTCGAATTTTAGGGGAAGTATCAGGGCTAACATCGAAGAGTGGTGGAAGAGGTGACAATGCTCGTGGAACTGGTGAAGTTGCTCTCTGTTCGCGGCTCTTTTTGATTTCTTTAAGTGTTTGCATGTCACTTTCCAATCGTCTCCCATAGTCATCTAAATAACTAGACTTTCCATTTGGACCCACCTTTCTTACAGACCGGGAATCGTGGAATCGTCTTTCTCGAAGCCGTTCCAGTTGTCTAATCCGTTGAAGGCGATCTTTGTCGATGGGTTCTGGTGGTGGGTTATGTTCAAAATTAACTGACAGTCGATATTCAGACATCTTCAACTTGAAATAGTTGACAACACCAGTAATAACAAATGAAGAAGAATCGAAGCAATTGGAAATAGAATTCCTTATAAATTAACTATTTCCAGGAAAAAGTTTCAGTCAAGATTATATTAATATAAGAGCTGGGGAATAAGTTTTTAAATGACTGTTATACCTGCTGTAAGGTAAATATTTAACTATTATGAGATTCAAAGGATTTAAAATCGTCAAGTGACAAGTCTGAAAGTCGTGTTGCCGGTAAAAATACGTGGCAAACTGCAAACTTGTTAGTCCGCTTTAGCATCAGCCGTAGGTTTTAATTAGATTCTAGTTTTCTCGAATTTTTTCTTTTATATTTCTTTTTTGTCTTTATTTCTTGCTAGTTTTTGCAGTTTTGAATAATGTGTAAGCCTTGAGGGTGTAACGGGTATGTGAATGACGACTAGTTTGTCAACAGTCTGCAATGCTACAGGTGTGTATGCGTGTGTGCTTAAGTAAGTGGGGAAAGTGACTGAATCAGTAACAACCAACTAACCTGCGCCGTTAATTCTTTCCAGGTCATCTATAAGAGGGATGGCAAAATGGGAAAAATAAAAAAAGCCTACTATGACTGAATTTAAATATCTAATTTCTGTTATGATCGTGTGCTTGACTGAAATTTTCTTATATTTGTTGAGAACCAAATATATTCTCTGAGAGGATCTAGGCAAAGCTGAAAAAAAAAAGTTACATACCAATAGCATAGGGGACGAGACCACGAGTAAAAGATAAACACAATAAAACAATTAGTTTCCCCTCTTTTCGCACAACTGTCATACGGATTTTTTTTCTGTTACACAACTTAACCTTTAGAAAACTAGGTTATTTTGGGTAAAAAGAAAAAAAAATTCTAAAGGATAAAAACAGTTTATGAATTATATTGACAAACTCTTGGAAATGTTTTACCCATAAAAGAAGAAATAACAAGCTATTTGCAATTGGGAAATGAGTAAGATGAATTTATGATGTAATATTTATTGAGGAAGTAGAACCTGAGTCATGTCCATTGGATAAAATAATTAAAAATTACATCATATATCAATGATAGACGTGCTGCCCACCTCCAAAACTGGGACGAAGAAGTCAACATATTCACCAAAGTTTGTCAACATTCGTGGGCATTTATATTCAAAGACGTTCCAGCCATGACCACCTTGCCTTTTTAATGATATCTATGTCACATCAACATATTCACCAAAGTTTGTCAACATTCGTGGGCATTTATATTCAAAGACGTTCCAGCCATGACCACCTTGCCTTTTTAATGATATCTATGTCAATCAAATGGTCACATCAAATGTGACCATTCTTTATTGATCTGAGTGAATTTGGCTGCTAGCTCTAACTGCTCAAGTGACAACGTAGAGGCTCCTTCATTGACTTGTATTTGAAGCAGTTGGTATGTTAGGCCAGCTTAGTTGTATACACCTTACAATCCCTGTTTTATTCATTATCTCTATCTGGGTCAGCTGTTGCACTGTAATTAGCATACTTAAAGGTATACTCATACATCTACATTATCAATGTTCTTTATAAGGGAAAGAACAAAAGCATTTTTAATTCCTAATCAATTTGCTAAACAATGTTTTGCCAAGTGACAGATTTTAATTATCAATAAATAGATATAGATCCCTAATTAAAAGCTTGGTTTTTCAGGACAGATTGACCTGGTGCAATCCATTCCTCATCAATTGATATGCTTACAAGAGCATTGAGCTTAGCACGGCTAGATAATAAAACCTTCATCAAATATTACTGCTCTTACTTGCAGCCATGTTAGTATAGCTTTAGATCCCTATTTAAAACTAAGTGACCGATGCTTCAATTTTGATTCTTTGTTCCATTTTAGAAGTTAAACATTTTTTTTTATATATAAGTTAGGTGCAGGCATGGCTGTGTGGTAAGACGTTTGCTACCTAATCACATGGTTCCAGGTTCAGTCCCACTGCATGGCACCTTGGGCAAGTGTCTTCTACTATAGTCTCAGGATGACCAAAGCCTTGTGAGTGGATTTGGTAGACATCGTGTGTATGTGTGTATATATATATATATATCTGTGTGTGTGTGTGTCTTTGTGGCTGACAACTGGTGATGGTATGTTTACATCCCTGTAACTTAGCAGTTTTGTAAAAGAGACCAACAGAATAAGTACCAGGTTTTACAAAAAGTAAGTACTGGGGTTGATTCGTTTGACTAAAATTCCTCAAAGTAGTCCCCCAACATGGTTGCAATCTAATGCCTGAAACACATAAAAGATAAGGGTCAGTACCTATGATTTTTGGTTGAAGTGACTGATGTGACTAATGTCTATAGGTCAATGTCTACTTGAAACCATTTACAAAAATAGGGAACAGAAGGTTTGATCCAAATGTTTGAAGCAAAGTGAAGTTCCATTAATGGTATTCTAAAATCAGAAACTATAAGTCATGCAAGTGGTGGTGGCTTTATAGTGTGCTTGCTGATCATTCATTCAGTTTCTCCTCTGACCTCTATTCATTGATTTCTGCCACTTAGTTTCAATGTTCTTAACCTCTGTAATAGTTTTCTAATGCTTACAAAACTGTAGCATAATGATAAGAAACATTGAAACCCTACACTAGAAATGAAAACTCCAAGTTTGAGCCGAGAAAGAATAGGGCACCTGAAATACAGTGAGTTGGTTGAAATCTGTGAAAACAGTGGATAAGAAGCAATATACCTTCCTCTAGAGATAGGTATTAGAGGACTTACAGGACCCAGAGTTCAGTTGATACTTAGGAGGACTAGACTAGCTATGAAGGAGAGAAAAGACATTGCCAGAAAACTGTTAGAAGCCACTGAGAAAGTAATCCATTACATAGGGTTCAAGAGAGAGGAGGAGTGGTGCAGTAAAACCAAACTCTGGCCCAGAGTTGCAACACCTGACTCAACAAAGCTCGTGTTGGTGTGTGGAAATTTTGTTGCCTATCTCAGGTAATGATGGTGTCAAGGTGAAAAGGTGCCAAAACACTTACAGAGCTATCTTCACTGCCTGAGGTGCTGTTGACTTCTGCATTTGGAGACAGAACACATCAACATCCTCACGACACAAGCATTTACCTAAACCTTTTAGCATTCAGATTACTCAGTCAAAAGTCATGCTTATTTATTCTATTCCTCATCATCCTTTAATGTCCATTGTTCTTGCTGGCATGGGTTGGATTGCTTGACCAGTGCTGGCAAGCTAAAGGGCTGCACCGACTCCAGTCTGATTTGGCATGGTTTCTACAGCTGGATGCCCTTCCTAACACCAACCACTCCAAGAGTGTAATGAGTGCTTTTATGTGCCACTGGCACGGGTGCCAGTTGTGTGACATGAGTATCTGCCATGACTACAATTTCACTTGGCTTGATGGGTCTTCTACTCAAGCACAGCATATTGCCAAAGGTCTCGGTCATTTGCCATTGCGTCTGTGAGGCCCAACGCTCAAAAGGTGCTTTTTGCATGCCACCAGCATGAGTGCCAGTTGCAGTATCCCATATCTTTGAGATTTTGATGTGATTGCTTATTTTTAGAATGACATTGTAGGCTAAGTTTGAACATAAAATAGGTAGAATATATGGGCTAGAAGACATGGCCTGTTTAAATGCCAAAGGGTTAAGTATTTGTTGGTTCTTTGTGTTTATCTTTGCATATATTTATTTAAATGTTTAGTTTAGAATTTTATAGTAGCTGGAAGTCTTTTTAACGAATTTCTTGATTTTGGGGTTGAATTGCATGTCATGGAACCAATTACTGATGTAAGTTAATGTATGTACGTAGGCAATAGATGTATACATATACACACTTACACAAATATTGATTTCAAATTTTGGCACAAAGCCAGCAATTTTGGGAGAGGGTCTCAGTCAATTACATTGACCCCAGTATTTAACTGGTACTTATTTTATTGAACCTGAAAGGAAGAAAGGCAAAGTTGACCTGAGTGGAATTTGAATTTAGAATGGATAAATAAATAGATAGATAGATCATCATTATGGCTTGCATGGATTGTATATAGTTTTCTGAGGTAAATTTTCTATGGCCAGATGCCCTCCCGGTAGTTTTTTCCCCATGGCTTGCAGAAAATTGGAAATAAATGGCGTTGCTTGTATGACAGTGACTATCATTTACAACTATCATGCAATATCAAAACAAAGAAACACAAACATACACACACAGTCACACACACAATGGGCTTCTTTTGGTTTTCATTTACCAGATCCACTCACAAACTTTTGGTTGGCCTGGGGCTATAGTAGAAGACAACTGACTAAGGTGTCATGCAGTGGGATCGAACCTAAAACTATGTAATTGGGAAGCAAACTTAACCACTCAACCTGCACCTCCTTTTCAACAAAATCCATTGACCCCTGTAATCCATAGACCTACAAGTTAGGAACGCAAGTTTAACTATTTAAGTGATTGATTCTTTCAATTTCAGAATTTAAAAAACAACAACATAAAAATGAGCCAATAAAGTATCTCTATATGGTTAGTTTTTAAGCTAGAAATAACAGCCAAATTTCTCTCAAATAGCATCCTGTTGTCTTAAAAATGAAAGAATATATTGCATAATAAATTTCCAGAAACACAAAGTAACAGGATGGTCACATCTGAGATACTTTTGGTTATGGGTCTCCTTAATTATGAACTAATTCTATTTTATGCTCAGGGCTAACAAATTTGAGAGGATGATTTTAGCTGATCATATTGACCATAGTACTTGGGCAGTACTTTATTTTATCAAGTCCAAAAGGCTGAAAGGCAAAGTTGACCTTGGCACAATTTAAATCAGAATGTAAAGACCTGTCACTAAATGCTGCTAGGTCTATTGCCTAACTCTCTGTTGTTGTTTCTACCAATTCACTATCTACAAAAAGCTTAGCTGTCACGCACAAGACAGCATAAACTGGTAGCTTTTACCTTGATTTCTCTAATAAATGTCTTAGGTATATATGTAGTAGCAAGCAGACATAGACATTCTCTCTCTCTCTCTCTCTCTCACCTTTAACACTGCAGACCATTGTGGATGTGACAGCTGGAAGGAAAGAGGTGCATCAGCAATAGGCTGGGACTCATGACTAACTGGATTGAAACAACAGAAAATAAAATGCTTTGCTCAGGAGAATAATATGTTGCCCAGTCCAGGAACCAAACCCACAACCTTAAGATCCAAGTCCCAACACTGTAACCAGTAGGCCATTGGCTATAACTACAATCATAACAAATATGAAAACATGAAAACTTTGCAATTTATCAAAGTCAGTTATTCAACTCTTTTATTCTTTTACTTGTTTCAGTCATTTGACTGTGGCTATGCTGGAGCACCGCCTTTAGTCGAGCAAATCAACCTTATTCTTTGTAAGCCTAGTACTTATTCTATCAGTGTCTTTTGCTGAACCGCTAAGTTACAAGGATGTAAACACACCAGCATCAGTTGTCAAGCGATGTTGGGGGGACAAACACAGACACGCAAACACACACACACACACGATGGGTTTCTTTCAGTTTCCGTCTACCAAATCCACTCACAAGGTTTTGGTTAGCCCAAGGCTATATTAGAAGACACTTGCTCAAGGTGCCACGCAGTGGGACTGAACTCAGAACCATGTGGTTCATAAGCAAGCTACTTACCAAACAGCCACTCCTACACAACTGTTAATGAATGATATACACACACACTACATAAACATATGAAGGGTTTCTTTCAGTTTTTGCCTACAAAATTCACTCAAAGTTTTAGCTGGGCTGGGGATATTGTAAAAGACACTTGCCCAAGGTACCATGCAGTGAGACTGATCTTGGAACCATGTAGTTGAGAAACAAGCTTTTTACCACACAGCCATGCCTAAGCCTATTAATTATTAATGAGAAAAGTCACGCACATATCCATTCCCCATTAAGAACATACATAGCATTTAAGGCAACATAAAAGAATACAACCCAATTACACAAATAGACAATCTGATAAAACAAGAGACAAGATTAAAACTACAAACAGAAGAAATAAAATTTAGCATAAAGTAAATAAACAAGAAAATAATATTAAAAAAATGAATAAAAGAAAGTCAGAAAAAGTGGCCAACATTTATTTCTAACATCCAAAAGAAGCAGTAAAACATTACACAAAATATTTAATAATTCCAACAATGGTCACATCACACCTACACCTGTAATAACAACAATCACAAGTACCCATTGTTTAAGAACAAGCAAATTCACTTAGCAAATTATCTATAAAAACTGCATGAAAAAGACTAACACTAAATACATGATATAAACTTTCTTCTTAAACAATAACTTCACATCTTCCTTTGATCAGATATCAGAAAAGCTAAAGGAAATTAAAATACGGAAAAGTCTTAAGTGACAAAATTATTAATATATACTTAAAACATTGCCATGCTACATGGTAGTGAAACATGGGCTGTGATGACAGAGGACATGCGTAGGCTTGAAAGAAATGAAGCTAGCATGATCCACTGGATGTGTAATGTCAGTGTGCACACATGACAAAGTGTAACGCCCTGAGAGAAATGCTGGACATAAGAAACATTGGATGTGGTGTGCAAGAGAGACGCTTGCATTGGTATGGTCATGTACTACGGATGGATGAGGAGAGATGTGAGAAGTGCCACTCCCAAACAGTTGAAGGAATCCGGGGTAGAGGTAGACCCAGGAAGACATGGGATGAGGTGGTCAAGCATGACCTTTGAACGTTGGGCCTCACAGAGGTAATGACGAAAGACCGAGATCTCTGGAGATATGCTGTGACTGCAAAGACCCGACAAATAACGTGAGTTCATGGCTGTTTCCTGCACCAGCTTCACATAGCAGCCCCAGCCCATCCAAAGTACCTTGGATTGCAGGACAGCCTGCTGTGCTTACCTTGGATTGTTGGGCGACCTGCTGTGCTTGGGGAGACCTATTGAGTCAAGTACATCACCATCAAAATCAAAATCAAATGTAAACTGTAGTTGTGATACCTGTGCCGGTGGCACGTATAAAGCACCATCCGAATGTGGCCGATGCCAGCGCCACCTTGACTGGCTTCTGTGCCAGTAGCATGTAAAAAGCACCAACCTATCGTGACCGCTGCCAGCCTTCCCTGGCATGTAAAAAGCATCCACTACACTCATGGAGTGGTTGGTGTTAGGAAGGGCATCCAGCTGTAGAAACACTGCCAGATCAGACTGGAGCCTAGTGCAGCCTCCTGGCTTCCCAGACCCCAGTCGAACCGTCCAAGCCATGCTAGCATGGAAAACGGACATTAAACGATTATTATTATTATTATTATTACTACATCAAAACTGCTGATTTCCCAGAAACTGAAAACATGAAGAATATTCATTGCAATTTTCAAACCTTACAAAAGCCTTAAATGAGACAACACAAAACAGCAGACATTTGTTGCTACAGCAATCTTTAACTCTCACAGTCCTTGCCACTACATATGCAATTACCCCCAAATAAGCAGATATCTACAACACCAGAACATACACTCAAAAAATATCAGCCACAGCATTAATAACCTCTTTAGCTGACCTGGAGCTAAACAAAACCAGAAATAGACTAGATGGTAGAGAATGTTCAGAATGTGATACTGCAACCCACAAGATTAACTACTATATGTCAGAATGTGCAGGGTAGTCCTTAGTCAGATGGAGGTGTTGTGTATTTGCAACAACCAATTTTGGTTCATATCTACTAGGTCTAGTGCACACCTGTTGCTATACAATAATAACAACCAACTGAAATAAATTTCTAATAGTCACTGCTTTCATAATTAGATGCTTTAAACATTGGGCCTTTAAATTTTGTTTTGAAAACAAAGTTGAAGCCAACTGTTGTTTTGCAAACACACGACACGATGACAGTTGGTTGAATGAGATGTTTGAGTGTTTGTTACAGCTATGGTCCTCATATCTTTATTTTGAGCACAGTCAGGTGGAACAACTGGAACATATAATCACAGTTTTATATTAATAGGAGTATTTTTCACATTGAAATTGACCACAATTAACATATATACATGCTTAAATCCCCATCAGTCAGTCTAGAAGTTAAACCAATTTGATAGAGCATGTTATCTGGTAATAATATTATATTCTTATTCACAGGTGGTGTTTCATTAGAAGGAAAGAAAATGTTTTAGAATCAGACAAATCTTAAATATTCTGAAAATTTCTTTGATTTCTTTATTTATTTCAGTTAGTTTGGAAGAAGAAACTCGGCCCAGAGACCCTGAAGGCTTCCTGACACCAGTGATATCAGTGTGGTTAATGTTTTTATTGAACAGCTGTATTTCTTCTTCAAACATTCAGATCTGTCAGCATAGCTTAAATGATTTAAGATTTACTCTTTTACTTGTTTCAGTCATTTAACTGTGGCCATGCTGGAGCACCACCTTTAGTCGAGCAAATTGACCCCAGGACTTATTCTTTGTAAGCCTAGTACTTATTCTAACGGTCTCTTTTTCTAAACTGCTAAGTTACGGGGACGTAAACACACCAGCATTGGTTGTCAAGCGATGTTGGGGGGACAAACACACACACACAAACATATACATATATATACGATGGGCTTCTTTCAGTTTCCATCTACCAAATCCATTCACAAGGCTTTGGTTGGCCCAAGGCTATAGTAGAAGACACTTGCCCAAGGTGCCACGCAGTGGGACTGAACCTGGAACCATGAGGTTCGTAAGCAAGCTACTTTATCTTTAGAGCATCTGAACTTGGGGTTTCCTTTACCTACAACATTACAGATTTCAAGCAAACAAATGGAATTAAGTTGAAAGCAAAATATCTATATTTTATCCTTGATAGCAGATCATTTCTCTAAGGATTTAAGCACAAACATCTCTATATGTAGATTGGGTATTTCGGCCAACAATTCTATATTTGGTCTATGCAAAGAGGTAGTCATGCTTTTTGATTGTTATTCTAGCCATTGATGTCTCATAGTAGCTGTGCTAAGTATTTTATCATAGGTTTGCTTTCATCAATGATAGTCTCGACACTAAACTTCAAGTTTATTCCAGACTTCAGTCAATAAGGCACTTTCATAATATGGTATAATATCTGCCAACATTTTAATAATAGAATGATTCTTCTCAATACCAAGCTATAAAATTTTGAAATGTGATGAAATCCACAATTCCTTGTCCTCTCAGCAGAGAAATATCTAAAAAGGCTTGTCAAACTGCCTCATGACACCAGCAGACAAAATGGAAAAGGTGTTGTTCTGTTAGATGGTCAAGGAGATGTGCTGGAACAACCACCCTGACTCACAGGGCTCACACTTGCAGATAGCCATCTCCACCCTGATAGCAGTGAGCAAGGATATAGTTTGGAGGTCTTCACTGCCACAGGCTCAACCATAAATCTCTTGGAGAATGGCTGACACTTTGATAGTTTGCCCTTTGCAGCTTGATGAGCAGGTAGCTGAACACACCAAATTGCCATTGTCTGCTGGATTTATGCACCAAAAACCATTCAGAACAGAAATGGGAAGCCATCTTTGAAAAGTAGGCAAAATAAGATGTGGGTCGTCATCGGGTAAGGCTCACTACTAAAAGGAATTACAAGGCAAATTTCCATTTGGTGTATCATGCAGAAAGTGCCACAGTCTGACGTTTGCCGATGACTGATATGGAACATTGTAGAAATTTCTGTTATTTTGTAATAAATATCTTTGATTCTCAACCCTTATTTTTTTTTATATAGGCGCAGGAGTGGCTGTGGTAAGTAGCTTGCTTACTAACCACATGGTCTTGGGTTCAGTCCCACTGCGTGGCACCTTGGCCAAGTGTCTTCTACTATAGCCTTAGGCCAACCAAAGCCTTATGAGTGGATTTGGTAGACGGAAACTGGAAGAAGCCCGTCGTATATGTATATATATATATATGTGTGTGTGTGTATGTATGTGTGTGTATTTGTTTGTGTGTCTGTGTTTGTCCCCCCAGCATCGCTTGACAACCGATGCTGGCATGTTTATGTCCCCCGTAACTTAGTGGTTCAGCAAAAGAGATTGATAGAATAAGTACTAGGCTTACAAAGAATAAACTCTAGGGTTGATTTGCTCAACTATAAAGGCGGTGCTACAGCATGGCCGCAGTCAAATGACTGAAACAAGTAAAAGAGTAAAATAAAGAGTAAAGAGTATACTCAGTTGGAGATGGCAACCAAAATATACACAAATAAGGACATGTATGCATGTACCTAATGTATACGTATATGTATAGACCTAATGTATATGTGTTTATCTTTACTGAGTCATACTGACTGGATATTTTCTGTAGCTGTACTTATCACTTTTCCTGTGAGTGATATTAATGAGAATAAATATTTTTTTGATATGAGAAAATAATGTTATGTCATATTTGTCAGAAACAAACTTTTCATTCTAATCTACTTTTATTTGATGATCTTGCAAAAGGACATGACAAGACAACATGCAGTGCTGGATTAACCATTAAGCAAAATGAGCACATGCTTCGGGCATCAAGGGAAGTGGGGCACCACAGTAATGGTAAATGGTTTATGGCACAAAAGAAATCACTTGCTAAAATAATATTGAGGTTGCCTTATCTCTACTAAGTATAGAAGGAGAAATGTCATGTAAGATTAATTTTGAGGATCTGATCAAATACTTTGCAATTAAAAAAGTAGGAGAAAACTTTACAAATATAAATAAAATAGAAGTTTGCAAAAATAAACATTATTTTCCATCTCACTGTTAGTTTTATTTCATTTTGAAAGATAAAAATTTATTTTATGGTTTATTATTGTCTATATTTTGAATTACATATATATGTGGGGGAACAAAAATCTCTTGAGTGCTTAATCTCTTAATCTGGCTTTGACAACATGGTACTACTCGTTTAAATTTGCCAAGTTATAGGAACACAAACACACCAACACCAGTTGTCAGGTGGTGGTAGGGGACAAACACAGACACACACAACACACAGGCTTCAAATTCACCCACAAGGTATTGGTTGGCCTGAAGCTATAGTAGAAGACTCTTACCCAAGGTGTCATGCAGAGGGACTGAACCCAGAACCATGTAGTTGGGAAACAAGCTTCTTACCACACAGCCACACCTGCACCTGTCTTCAACTTTATTGAGCAACCCAGACTGAACTTTACAATAGCTCTGAGTGAAGTTAACAAACAAAAATATTATACCGATTTAAAAACATAGCATTATGTCATCTTATATTCACCATTGAACAATCAGAAAGAAGAAAGCTTTCATTCATCAATGGGTGATTAGAATTTGTATACTGTAATCCTCAAAGGTTGTATATATTTATACCTTATGTGGAACCTTATTTGAAGTCATCTGAATATTGAAAAAGAGTTATCAACGTTAAAAACACCATTCGAGCTTGATTGCTACCTGCATCGCCTTACTAGCACTTGTGCTGGTGGCACGTGAAAAAACATTCGAGCGAGGTCATGCCAGTGCCGCTAGACTGGCTCCTGTGCAGGTGGCACATAAAAAGCACCATTTGAGACTGGCCGTTGCCAGTACCGCTTGACTGGCCCTTGTGCCAGTGGCATGTAAAAAGCACCCACTACACTCTCGGATTGGTTGGCATTAGGAAGGGCATCCAGCTGTAGAAACTCTGCCAGATCAGATTGGAGTCTGGTGCAGCCATCTGGTTTCCTCAGTCAAATCGTCCAACCCATGCTAGCATGGAAAGTGGACATTAAACGAAGACGTGGAATGATAAATATCTGTGAACATTAAAAATTCCTGTCAAAATAACTAAGAAAAGTGATTTCTAATATATTTTTTGAAGTGTTATTGTCATTTTTAGAGACGATAAATGTTTTTGATATCATCTTTTATACTCCACTCAGTTCAGGTTGATCATCATCATCATCATCATGTCTTTATTTTTGGATATGTACATAGGACTCAGTGGGATTGAAACTAGAAACCCTCATTTCTAAACAAATGATATTAGATAAAGGTTCTTAGTGGAGAGAGAGTGAGGGAGAGGAAGGAAGAAGGGGTTGAGTGAGGTGAGAGAGAAAGAGGTTGAGAGTGAGGTGAGTAAGATACGTTGAAAGAGAGAGAGAAAGAGTTAGTGAGAGGAGTTGAGAGAGAGAGAGAGAGAGAGTGAGAAGAGTCGAGAGAGAAAGAGTGAGTGAGAAGAGTTGAGAGAGAGAGAGTGAGTGAGAAGAGTCGAGAGAGAAAGAGTCAGTGAGAAGAGTTGAGAGAGAAAGAGTGAGTGAGAAGAGTTGAGAGAGAGAGAGAGTGAGAAGAGTCGAGAGAGAAAGAGTGAGTGAGAAGAGTTGAGAGAGAGAGAGAGAGTGAGAAGAGTTGAGAGAGAGAGAGGGAGAGAGAGAAGAGTCGAGAGAGAAAGAGTGAGTGAGAAGAGTTGAGAGAGAGAGAGAGAGAGAGTGAGAAGAGTTGAGAGAGAGAGAGAGAGAGTGAGAGAGAGTCTGAAATATATCATCAACAGTTTTATGTCTGCATCAATATGTAACGATATGAAGGACAGCAAGATTTCACATAAATTGATTCTGCAGTACATATGCACTGAGAGACAGGCCTAGGCAGGCACACACTCAAATATGCATACTAATTTATGAAAGCTAGAGAGGGAGTTTTCCATTAAAAAGGAGTCAGACCAACGGCAATTTGAAAGCTGAAGTTTTAGTAACAATATCTTACAGTTTTTCATATTGTATTTCATTTACATATATACTTACTTCACAGTGATATTTAAAACCAAAAAATACTGTAGTAAAGTTAATACAAAATAAAAAAAGAAATTCAGTATTAATATTCCACTTTATTGCTGTCATCCAATCCCTTTATTTTCTTTCGATTTAAAATCTCCAGTGCTCCAATAATTTCTTAACCTTTTGATGATGGTGACATATAACAATTATGAACAAAGGGGACTTATTTACTGTTGACATTTTAGGCTGCAGAACATTTGTAAGCAGTCATGTCTTTCAAGTCTGTTTGATTTGGTGCTATTACAAAATGTTGCTCCTTACATTAGCTATTAACTTTACAAGTTGTTTGTTCCTTGTCTATGCTAATTATTTTCTCTGTCTAGTTATACTTACAACAATTTTTATTCCAGACATACCATGTACACTGAAATAGTGTGTTGCAATAAATAACCGCCTGGAAAAAAATATCTGATTGAGATGCTAAAATAACAACAAGCAATATATTCTGTTGATCAGGTTCTGGTTTTGTCTCTGCTGGACTAAATACCTATTTTGCAATTCAAAATCTGAAAGAGTCAGTGGATGAAATTGTAATAAAAACCCATATGAAAACAAAATGCAGTTTAAGGCTTAAGGCCAAAACTCTAGTTTAATAATGAGTTGCTTTCAACATGCTAAGTAGGAATATGTGGGAACAGAAAATATATTAGCATACTTTTATTACATATAATTGATAATTAGCAGTTCATCTGTATGTTTGATAAGGATATTAAATGAATGTTGTAAATAACGAGCAAGAAGAGCTGCTGGCAATAATCCATTTGTCGAATGAAAAATGGGCAGATGATTAATTCTTTATAGAATTAAATGGAATGATTTGGTTGAAGTTAACGAAAAGTACAAATGTAAACCTTACCATTTGTCCAATTGTAGGGAAACTGAAGGACTGATTCTGCTTTTAGACAAATTAGTAGCACATTTAAAAGAATCAGCAAATTATTTTCAAGAGACAAATTAACAAAAATACATCCATAACAAAAGCTATGAAGTGTGTAAGCAACCCATACATTGAAGATGGGTTTGTTAAAAAGTGTTTAGTTGTTGCTGCTACATGAATTTTAATGTCAGGTTATTTAAAAATATTAGTTTATTCCAAAGGACAGTTTCTGATCACAAAAAAGACATGGTTAATGGTTTAAAAACATATTAGCAACAGAGGCAGTGGGAAGATAAATTCCTGTGGTTGAGCACCCATCTTTGATGAGGTCAAGGAAGGTTGAAAACACATGATCTGGTGATCTTGACACTGGAGATGGCAGGGATTTATTTCCCCGTTAGTGATATAAACAAGAGTGTATTTTGCATCAAAAGTCAAAATTAGAGTTTCTCCCATGTTACCTACTGCAGTATAGTTTGTTCTAACAGAACATCCACGTTTATGTGGGGATAATTATTACCTCATGGTTAATGGTATCCAAATATCCTTGAAATAAGCAGTATCAGAATTTGTGTTTTGTTGCCAGCTGTAGATGAGACAACAGATATAGTAAATACAGTACAGTAAAGTATATTTACATAAGGGATGTAAGATGAGAGAGGTGTTCAATGTAGAGCTGGTACTTTTCTGAATTGAGAGATCACAGCTCTGATACTATAGATATGTGATACGAATGTCTCAGGAAGGAATTGCTGGACAGGTTTTCTGGGCAAAACCGACCAGAGGCAACTCAAGAGTAGACTTACAAGCAAGATGGTTGGATAACATCCATGAGCTTGGTTGTCTCATTTGGGGATCCAACCAGATCAATTAGCAATGGTTGCTTCTGACAGGACCTGGTGAAAGGTGTGCCTGAGGACTCTGTCCCCATAGCCATCTTAGCAATAAGTGGGTGAAGAAGAAGAGATGAGATAAAAGTAAACTTTATGAAAAGTGAAAATTTACTTGCTTTAAAATCTTTATATGTGAATATGAGAAGAATGAATACATGTGAACATGAGAGGTGAAAATAGTTTGGAGGCTGAATCAGTTACTTTGTTTAACATGATGGAAACTGTAGCACCAGAATTATGGATAGTGCACCATCAAAAGACATAAAAGACAAAAAAAAAAAAAACTTGCTCCTTTGATAAAAAAAGAATTGGAAGTGCATTCTCTAAGAATGAACAAGGTTAAGAAAGTGGTAACAATAGGTATTAATTTCATAAAGAAAATAAAAGACAGCAATACAGAATTTAGAGAAATTTTCAAGGAGCTGGAAGCCAAATCATCATCATTTTATATATGTTTCTAACATACTAGTCTCAGTTACTTGGTTACACAGGTCTCAATGTCTTACCACTTGTCATAGTACTTTGTCATCTGGCACACATAGCAACAGTAAAAGTTTGCTGTCTTTACTGTGTACACCATGTTTTTGGCACAGTTTTTACAACTGGAAAACTTTTTCTTAAGACTAACCAGTTTATAACAGAACCGGTTACTAAGTTTACACAAGTTCATAGAACCGGTTCTGAAATTCCCTTACCTACTTCCATTGTGGTAACAAGCTGACCATAAACGCACTGGGGAAAGAAACTAACAGAAAGTTCTTACTTCAGCGGGTAAATGAAATTTTATACAGGAGACAGAATAGTGATTCCCAGGTAATTGACTTCTGGTTCTCAGGGAAGGAAATGAAGTTGACTATAAAAATAACAATCATGCTAATTTAAACTAATCAAATCACAGAATCACACTTTGAAAATTTTTCCTTTTGAACTAAAAGTAGCCTTCACCAGAATATATATAACTATAACGGTGACACATTAAAACTTAGAAATTTTCTGGTAACCAAATGGTCATGCTAGTCATACCCTTCTAGGAATTTCAAAATGTATGTTTTGTTTGATGAGAGCTAAGAGAAATAACTTAGGTGTATAAAATGCCACACAGCATGAATTCTTGATTTATTAAAATTATCTCCAGCTTTAGAAAATATGTTACAATTACTAGATGATAATTGAGAACAGTGCCATATATGATAAGATAATCTGAAGAATTAGAAAATTCTCCAAAGTTGATAAGCCATCGAGAAAAAGGACAGGTTTATTATTTGAAGATAAGAGGACTGTCACGGACATGTTTCTGCCTCAATAGGCGTCATCAGCATGACGATTATCCTAACTTATCACTGGAAGTCAAGGGACATAGACATAGATAAAAAGAATAGAACACATTTATGGCCTAGGTAATTTGCATAAATTAAACAATAATGGGATAACACAAATATACACATATAAAAGGGTAGAGACCTCCTTCAGTCATGAATGACCTGGGATTGCACCTAGGAAGTTCCTCTCCAAGGCACAAGTCTGGGCAAGGTTGTTTATGGAAGCCCACACATACCAGCTTCCTGTCTCCATGCCACCGATGTTAACCAAGAGCAAAGGAAATGTTGATACAGTTTGGCACCAGTGATGTCGCAAATCATTTCTACAGCTGAGTGAACTGGAGCAACGTGAAATAAAGTGCATTACTCAAGAACACAACACACAACCTAGTCTGAGATTCGAACTCATTGCCTCATGATTGTGAGCCTAACACTCTAACCACTGATCCATGCACCTTCACATGTGTATAATACACGGGTGTACACACACACACACACACACACACACACACACACACACACACACACACACACACACACACACACATTTATTGATAATATTGAGGCAACTGGGGTCCCTTAATGGCTTGTTTAACACTATTATCAATAAATTTCACTGTGCTAAACGTACAGAGACCCACCATCAATAAATTTCTGCTTTGTAAATCTATGGACACTGAAAGAAACCACCACACAAATACAACATCCAGTGGAGAATACGAGAAAAGTGCAAATCTTCCTTTAACTGCAATAGGAGGTACAGTCTGCTTAGAGAAAAGAATCATATTGAAGAACTCTTTTCAGCCAGGAACGTCTTTAAAAGTGAGCTTTTTTCCCCCCTTCTGTCTTCATGAGTGCGAGTAAACCATAGCGTTCTGGGTGGCTGCACCATAAGTATTCCCATCAGGAATTCCCTTACCACTATGTGAGAAATTAATACACAGTTTGTTCCCCCTAGATTCAGCTTCAATATATACAAGCCTACACATATACATGCATTTACATGACTGCACATAGTTTGAAAATTAAGCCTTCCCCACAGCTCTACTTACATTCCTCCTCCAGCTGGGCTTCTACTCCACCCCATCCGACAATCAAATATTATATACTAGGGTGGACTTTTTTTTAGGAGACCTAAAATCCAATCCAAGGGACGTAACTCTCGGACTGATTATTCCTTTCCTTTTGGGATTTGACCTGGGTGATTTTACCCATGAAATTCGTTTCAGTTTTCCCCAAGAGCTCTGAAACTCATAAACCTAATGTGCTATTTTCAGGTCACAGGCAGGAAAGAGCTCATGCCAAATTGTGCCATTCAACAATTTCTGTTGAATTTGATGCTCCATTTCTTGTATTAAAGCATTTTCTGATTTAGTTAGCATGGTTGGTGCTAGGAAGGACATCCAGCTGTAAAAATCCTGCCAAAAGAGTCAAAGAAGACTGGTGCAGGCTTCGGCCTGGCCGGCTCTTGTACTGTCCCACCCATCCTAGCATGGAAGATGGACGTTAAAAACGATGATGATGATGATGATGATGAAACTATAATATAATTTAGCTAGCATGAGACTATAATATAAATCAGTCTGAGGAGGTACTGACAAAAAATAGCTGTAGGACTTAGTCAAAATGGGGTGTCAATGGTAACAACAACAACAACAATAATGGTTTTGAATTTTGCAATCCTGAAAGCATGAAAGACAAAATGCCACTCGGCATTTTGTCTGGCATGTTAATGAATCATCATCATTTAACTTCCATTTTCCATGCTAGCATGGGTTAGATGATTTGATCTAGGCCAGGGACCTGCACTGGGCTCTAGTTGCCTGCTTTAGCTTAGTTTCTATAGCTGGATGCCCTTCCTAACACCAACCACGATACAGAGTTTACTTGGTGTCTTTTACATGTCACTGTCACAAGTTCCTTTTTTGTGTCACTGATTCATTATATAATAATAGTACACCCACTCCATTATTTAATATGTGGGTGCCCTTTTTTTCTGACTCATGGATATTTTAACAAAGTCACACACACATACATACACGTCTATATCATCATCATCATTTGACATCTTCCATCTATGCTGGATGAAGGTGGATGTTTTGACAAGGTCTGATGAATCAGAGGACTGCATTGGGCACCAATGTCTACTTTGGCATGGTTTCTATGGCTGGAATCCCTTTCTAACACTAACCATTTTACAGAGAGTACAACACAGGTAACGATAACCTCATAACTTGCAAGGATAAGACCCTAAACTGGCTCCTTTAACTACAGGAGAACAGATGAGAGAAGACAATGATCTTAGCAAAGGGTTGAGTATATACAGAAGGTGTAAGGGATAGGTGACAGAAAAGGAGTAGTAGACGAGGCTAGAGAGGAATCCTGAAAGAGTAGAAGAAATGATATGGGTAGGTGCAAGTTATTATGTTGCTTTGAAATGCATTGTTGCAAAAAATTTTAAGATGAAACAAGTGTTAATGTTTCTTTGAGGGGAACAAAAAAATTTATAATGGAAGTTCTAAATCCACTCTCTTCTGCTTGGTAATCCAATTACGTTAAAGGATTAACCCAAATGAACAGATTGCAGATAGGTTTAAGTTTCTCTCCAGAAATGGTTAACTATTATGAAATTGATGAGGACAGTGTTAAGTTATTATAAGATGATATTGATGCTATATTAGTAAATGAGTGTTATCGCTTTAGAGATTAATTGCACCATTTGAAATCCTAGAACACAGAAGTAAATGCATCATCCAAAATGCAATGCACAGAAATTCTTCAGCCTGGTTGTGAGCAACAACTAATTGAAGAGTTCACCAATATCGTTATTGCACTTAAACTATACCAGTCCATGCCTATTATAAGCTGTGAAGCAAAAGGAATTTCCCAAAGATTAAAGAAAATAAATTTATCTAACGGATAAATTTTGGTCTACTATGTTGAAAGAGTGCTTAAATTCCTTAAATTCCTTAAGGATAATTTGTATCCTTATAAAATGACATTTCTAAGAAGATTTCATATGACAAAACTCCATCAATATGATACTAGAAAAAACAAAAACACGTATATTTTTATATAGTTTGTGTGGTATTTTTCTCATAGATATTTAAAATGAAAGAATATATTAACTCTGATTTTTGTTATGCTTTAGTTCATCAGTCGGTAATGCATCAAATATGTATATAAATAATTCATAACTTTTGTCTCCCACCTATAATTGGATAATTACAAGGTATGGAAAATCTTTTATTCACATCAGTAATTGTTGACATGTGAGATAACACAGTAGAGAAATCTAAATAGATACGCGAGATGTACTGCTTAAATTTTATTTCTGAATTAATAGTCATGGAAGACACACATTAAAAAAGATAACAACAGTTGTCTAAACCTCACTGCTGAAGGAAGAGACTTGCTGCATGGCCTCATTTTTGAGGTATGATTTTCAATCATACCAGTCAATGCCCTTTGGGCCTCAAGATTCTTGCATAAATAGCAGGGCTTTTAAGACCTAGATGGATATTGCTCTTTTGTTACTAAAAAGGGGCCCTCAAAATGTAGGTCTGAAACTGCATGCACACAAATACAGAGATACATATATAGACAGATAGAAACACACACACACATGTATATAGACATATGTAAGTTTATATACATATACATGCATGTGTGAACATACACATAAAGAGATAGATAGATGACAGACAGACAGATGACAAACAGATATACATGTAGTTTATCCAGGCAGGTCCAGTGACCTACTATGCTGGAGTTTCCATGGTGTGTAGCTGCTTATTTAGTCAGACAAGTCCAAGCTGGTAAAAAACATGCCTCATCACTACAATGGCAGAAGTAGCACGATAACAACAACAATAACACACACACACACACACACACACACACACAAGTGGAGCGTCAAGAGGAAAGGGGAAAAGGAAATGATTCAATACATGTATATACACATGCACAAACATCCACATACATACACACATACGGGCATTTGTGCTCACCCACAAAACACACACTGGTTAATCTTTCATTATCAGAGATCTTAAAGATGACAGGGTAATAAAAGGGTAAAAGGGTAACCAAGCAAAGATAAAGTAAAGACACAGGACTAGCAAAAGGTAAAATAAGTAATAATTAAATCATATAAATCAGTATGAGGAGGTACTGACAAAAAAATAGCTGTAGGACTTTTAGTCAAACTGGGGTGTCAATGGTAACAACAACAATAATAATGGTTTCAAAGTTTGGCACAAGGCCAGTAATTTTGGGGGAGGAGATAAGTCAATTACATTGACCCCAACATTCAACTGGTACTTATTTTATTGATCCTGAAGGCATGATAGACGAAGTCGACCTCAGAGGAATTTGAACTCAGAATGTAAACACAGACAAAATGCCAGTAAGCATTTTGTCTGGCATGTTAATGATTCTGCCAGCTTACTACCTTAATAATAATGATGATGATGATGATAATAATAAGAGTACTCAGAGAGTGCAAACCTCTGGCAAGGTAACACCAATGTCCTCTCAATGATTAGCTGGAAATGATTTTTAAAATGAGAATATCTTAAATAAATTCGACAGCTCTCACAAATGAGAATACTAAATATGAACCTGACTGCTCTCAAAAATTAAGTAAAAAAAACGGAAAAATAATCTAGAATCCTTGTCCAGTACCATATCAATCCCAAAATCTAAGCAGTTCAGTTTGTGCCAGTCGCAGGGCCAAACATCCCTGAAATTTTCATCCAAATCCATCCAGTGGTTCCTGACAAACAAACACGACTGAAAACGGTACTTCCGCCTTCGCTAATAATTTTTTCAAATTTTGGCACATTCTTTGAACTCAGAAAGTAAAGTGTCAGGACAAATGTCATAGTGTAATTTTTCTGATGCTCTACCAATTCTGCTAATCCACCACAATAATAATAATAATCCTTTTTACTAATGGCACAAGGCCTGAAATTTTTGGGGTGGGGGCTAGTTGATTATATCGACACCAGTATTTCACTGGTACTTAAATGATTGACCCCCAAAAAAATAAAAGGCAAAGTTGACCTTGGCGGGATTTGAATTTAGAACAAAGACAGATAAAATGCTGGTCAGCATTTTGCCTGGCGTCCTAATGATTCTGCCAGCTCACTGCCTTAATAATAATAATGATAATTCTTTCTACTAAATGCAAAATACCTTAAATCTAGTGGGAGGGGCTAGTCACCCCCAGTATCTCACTGGTACTTAATTTATTGACCCCGAAAGGATGAAAGGCAAAGTTGACCTCAGAATGTAAGGACAGACAAAATGCTTCGTCATCAATGATGAAACTAAAGGTAACAAGAAGAATAAGGATGCTAGCCACGACATTACTTAATTCAAAAAAAGTTAACTGGAACTTTTTTAAATGTTTTAATGAATTGGTAGGGATACCAGGTGAACACTTCATTATGTTTGTTCATGAGATTAGATTTACATTTTAGAATTTCTTTGCCTTCACAGAACATAAACTGCAACTTCTCCATTTTCATACTTTAGAAACTTGTTTAACTTTTAGGTCTTGTCACGGACAATACAAAATGGTATACAAAAACATGTAAGTGGCTTAAAGTAAGCGTTTTAATGATAGAAAGTCTTTATAAAGATGATTCTTTGTTATTTCAATTTACGTAAGTTATACTTTTGCTACTTAAAACTTTTTTTTATTTATCTTCTAAAACTATTCAGTGGTTGCATGCAGATCAAAGAAACGGCTTCTGAATGTAAGGTTATTGTGCATGTTTCTATTTATATTATCTGTTGAAAATAACAATAGCAAACTTACATCAATATCAAAAAGAAGTCACCTAACTAGTAATCGTCTGCTTTCAGACAATTCTTATTATTCAAATGACTATTTAAATAAACAATAATATCAAATGGCAGTGAAATACTCATATAACAATTGAAATACAACATATAATGCAGAATGAAAATAATGGAACCTCACGTTGGCAAGATTCAATGGAAAAGAATTATTTTCCTGCTAGCTGCTACATTTAAGAGGAATAAGTAAACTTGAAACAAAAACACAATAAAAAGAAACATTAGAAATAAAGCAAAGAATTTGAACATTTCTAATTAATGACAGGTAGAAATATACACTAAGGCTGGAAATGAAATGATTAAAAAGTAAAATCATACCTGAAGATCAAACATTGTTAATTTGATTATAAATTAAATTGCTAACATATTGGAAGTACTCATTTCTCAAACTTATTCAAAAGGAAAGAAATTAATGGTATCAGTACAAATTCGACAACTTAATCTAGAATATTATAAGTATTATTCAATTAAAACAAGTTAAGAGCAAAAATCACAGAGGAAAGAAGAAAATTTAGAGGTGTACCTACTATGCCAAGTAAAAATACATCTCTTTGAAGTATTTAATCTAACATATCTTTAAAGATGAGGTTTACTTCTTTCTGGTACTTATTGTATTGATACCAGAAAGTATGCATGATATTCTATATTTAGTATTTCCTTTCACTGGAAAACTGTAACTGAATTCTAATTTGTATAGTATTTGGGAAATCACAAAAAGATTCATGTGTCGACAAAGAAAAGGTACATATTGTTTCACCCAGACATTTTCCCAGTAGTTTCATTTGACTAAGAATTTGTCCCATTCAACAAGAAAACTAATCTTTCTAGTCTTTCTTTTATATATATATAAGTCTTTTCACTACTTCCACTATCTGATCAATTACACTATCTTTATAGACTTTCATTACACAAGCAACATTTCTGATTTATCATTTGGTCATGAGGAAATATCATATGTCAAGAGTGACTTGTTTTATCCAGGAAAGTTATTAAATCCATTCAAACTTAGCCTGGACATTGAAGTTTATCACCAGCTTTGATTTTGCCAGTCACATCTTCAGGTACTATTTTAGGATGAATGATTACTTGATTTGAAAAACCTTTCACAAATGAATAGTGTGATAGATGACTAGAGAGTTTAAATGGCAATGACAGATTTGTTGCATGATATTAAAGAACTAAGCAACAACTTCCTTATTTTGTATTACTGAATAGAAATATTGGTTTCAAATTTTGGTACAGGGCCAGCAAATTTGGAGGAGGGAGTAAATCAATTACATTGACTCCCAGTGCTCAACTGGTACTTATTTTATTGATCTTGAAAGGATGAAAGATAAAGGTGACCCTGACAGAATCTGAACTGAGAATGTAAAGACACAAAGCATTTTGTCTGGTGCAGGAATGATTCTGCCAGTTTGTCACCTTATTGATTAGAAATATCAAACAGCTGTTATGCAGTAACTATCTGGCTAGTAGTCTTAGTCTCACATGTGGCAGTAGTCTTAGTCTCACATGTGGCAGTAGTCTTAGTCTCACATGTGGCAGTAGTCTTAGTCTCACATGTGGCAGTAGTCTTAGTCTCACATGTGGCAGTAGTCCTGAAACAACTTTATGCACATATAAATTTTGTGCTGTATGTACACAAAAGTACTATGAAGAAACCTTATGTATATATTATCTTGGTGGCCAAAAGAATTATAATTATCAAGCAAACAAGGTGTTAAATTCTGATAAATTATCCATTTTTGCTTACATGTTATTACTGCTTCTTAGAACAAGGCAGAACATTCATAGTAAAAATTAGGTATCAAAAAAAAAGGAGTTGTTTGGTAACATAACGTAATTCTTGTGAAGGATTATAAAATGGTAGAAGTGGGAGACTTGTACTGCACAAAGAGTTTTGAATATCATCAAAAGATTGTCATTGAAAGTGCTCTCTGTCTTATTAAAAATATTCACACAAAAAGACATGTCTAAAGATATTTTTACTTTGATAAAATCCTTTGTGACACTATTTTATATATATTGTTGTTACATTAAAAAAAAAAACTTCATTGAAATACTCTACTTACCTGAATTTTCATTTGTCATGGAACTGCCAGCACCTTCGATACTTTCTGTCTTTTTGTTATCTTCATCAGTTATGTCATGATTTGGTTCAACAAAATCTGTTTGTTCAACATTTTCTTGTGAAATATTTACTTCATTCAATTTAACTTCTTGAAATGTATTGGCATTATTCTTTATTTCAATAGTTTCTTGCACAGAGCTTAAATCCCTTGATTCATGGACAGCTTCTGGAACTGAGTATTGATTAACTTTTTCACTATCCCTACTTGAATTGGTGTTATGATTGGCTGCTGCAGCAGTTTTAAAATCTGTTTTGACATTTTCTTTTGAAGTTTCACTAACATTTTTTAATTTTATTTCATTTAACTGCTCAGGTTTCTTATGTGGAATATTATTGAAAACTGATCCAGTGTTTTTACTTTGTAAAAAATTTTCCAGCATTTTAGCTCGAGACACCATGTCTGATTTACTCATTCTGTTTTCTGTTCCAATTCTAGTTTCTGTGTTACTTGTTGAATAGCTGGTTTCAGCAATCATTTTGGGAGCTGTGCCTTTCAGAGTCGTTTCTTCAAAATTTTCAGATTTTGTATTTGCAAATGAACTTGATTGCTTATTGTCACAATTCACAAGAGATTCAGCTATGCCTGTGCCCAAAGTTGATAAGTTATTTTGCTGGTTATTGTTTCCAATCTCACTTTTACTAAGTTTTTCACGTTCATGTATTTGGCCAATATCTGGAGGTTTATCAACAGTTTTCTTAACTTCACTCTTACCACTCATGCTTTTTGCATCTGGATTTTCAAAGGTGTTTTTTTTATTTTCTACTGTTTTATTAATGGAATTATTTTGCCCAGTTGTTTTCAGAAGAAATTTACTGACATTTTCTTTAGCAGATCTATCAACAGTTTTTGCAATTTCTGTTCTAATATCATCAACAGCAGATCTACTTGAAAATTCTTGGATGAGTGAGTGACGTTTTGTTTTTCCTGGCAATTCTTTGACATCTAATGATCCACTTTTAATCTTAGCACCTTTCTGTTCTATTTTCTTAGTGTCTTCATAACCATTTTGTAACTGCATATAATGTTCAGATGTTTTATCCATAACTGAAATTTTTCCAGGTTCTTTACTAGTGTCTTCAAATAAACTTGTAGATCTATCTTTATTATTTTCTGCACGAGATGTAGCCTCTTCAGTCTTTTGCTTGTACTAGAAAAAAAAAAGTGAGAACAAAAGAAAGAACAAATAAATAGAAATAGATAAATAGAAAAAATAGCAAATATATAGAAATATAATCTGAATACTTTCATAAGAATTAAAGAATAAAAAAATTTTTTTTCTTTTATATGAAAATATAAGCTGTAACAAGATGAGAAATGTCTCATGCAAACATGGCTATACACATTTCTAAGCGAAGAAGATATACTAATAGCCATAGATGAAGTGGACACAAACTTAACTGCTGGTCCTGATGGTTTCCCAGCAATCCTCCTCAAATCGTGTATGCAAGCCCTGGCAAAACGCCTCAAGATTCTCTTCCAGAGCTTTCTTAAAAAATGGCAAACTGCCAAGCAAGCTGAAGGAGGGAGTAATATGCCCAATACATAAAGGGGGAAGTAGAGCAGATGCCAAAAACTATAGGCCTATCTCTCTGACATCACACATCAGCAAAGTCATGGAACGGATAGTCAAAGGGAAATTAATCGCATTCCTTGAAGAAAATAACTTTCTGAGTGATATCCAGCATGGTTTTCGACCAGGTAGGAGCTGCCTGACCCAGCTCTTACAACATTATCACTGGGTGTTGAGGCAGTTACTCAACAAATCAAATGTGAAATTAATATACCTTGATTTTGCAAAAGCTTCTGACAAGGTGGATCATGGTATGATATGCCACAAACTGCGTGACCTTGGCATAGCTGGAAAACTTGGAGAGTGGTTACATGACTTTCTGAAAGATAGGAGTCAGGCAGTAGTGGCTAATGGAGCCACCTCTATGAACACACAAATAGTGAGCAGTGTTCCACAGGGCACTGTCTTGGGATCGCTCCATTCTTTTAGATGAGATAAACATAGTAAATCTACAACACTCGCCAACCACATACATCTCAAAAATACAAATATACACTATACTTTGTCATGGTCCATACTGGACTCTGGGCTTCCCTACCGAGGTCAACACTCAACCTGCAAATTTTGTCTGAAGGAAGCACTTCACATATTAAAGCACAACTCTCCAGCACTGCTAAATAAACATAATGCAACCACCGCTTTTTTCACACATTCAACTTCTACCACAAATCCAAATGCCTAAAAGACCATACAGTACATTTCCACAATACCCCTTAGGTAATCCCAATAACCTTATAAATCTACATTTTAACTCGTAATCCCTATCTAATTCCTCACTTTTACTTGAATATCACAATCATTTAATCATATTCATGTGTATGTGCATCCATGCATATGTGTGTGTAAGTATGTGTGTATGTACGTATGCATGCAAGGTATATATACCTGTGTGTACAGGAGCAGTAATACATGGAGATACATGTATATATGGGTGTGCATATGCATACGAGTACGAGTTGTATATGTAGATATTTATATGTATAAATATCTGTATAAATATATATATATATATATATATATAAATGTCTAATATATACATATGCATCTATATTTTCTTCTACAACTAAGCTCTGACCTGTCCAACCACCCAAATTCCTAAATTCTTCATTCCATACTACTACCCCTTTCTCTGCCCCATCACTTAGACTCTATCACTACATAACTGACACTCCTTTACTTTTTATACCCCTCTCTCTCTATCACCCCCCCCCCATTCCTTCTATCTTTTTACACTCTCTCTCTATCACCCTTATCTCCCCATTCCTACTTTCAAACTATCTCCACTGACCAGTAACTAGTACACTTTCCCTTACTATCTCTTCATTGGTTTTTCCTTTTTCTTTCTTTTCTTTATTCCTCCCTTCCTGTTTTTCCCTCTTTTTTTATTTTTATTATTTTATCATTTTTCTTCTTTTCTTCTCTTTCTTTTCCCTTTTCTTTCTCTTTCTTTATTCTCTCTATTCCTGTTTTTGATTTGACCTTACTAATAAATTCCCTACTTTTAGGTCACTTTAAATAAAACCCTTGGTTCAATAACACTGTGTATAAACTCTATACTTGGAATGACCAATTTTAAGTACTAATGGATTTTACTCATAAGGTATGGAATCTTATATGTATACCATTCTGCCTAAATAATGAATCTACAAATACAATATCCTTGCATATCTCACATCTATTTTCATTCCTCCATCTCACTCTCTATTTCGTATCTTATCTAAATTAACGATTACTTGACCATCTTCTCACAACGTCTCCAATGAAGGGATAT
>NC_043002.1:115542563-115557563 GCF_006345805.1 Octopus sinensis | reverse complement strand
CTCAGAACATAGTGATGGGCAAAATACAGCTATGCATTTTGCCTGGTATGAATAATAATAATAATATTATTATTATTAATAATAAATAATAATTTCTACAAAAGGTACAAGACCTCAAATTTGGGGGAGGGGACTAGTTGATTACATCGACCCCAGAATTTCACTGGTATTTATTTTATTGACCTCGAAAGGATGAAAGGCAGTCAACCACAGCAGAATTGGAATTCAGAACATTAAGATGGACAGATTGCCACAAAAGCATTTTGCCTGCTGTGAATAATAATAATTCATTCTTTATTCTTTTACTTGTTTCAGTCATTTGACTGCGGCCATGCTGGAGCACCGCCTTTAGTCGAGCAAATCGACCCTGGGACTTATTCTTTGTAAGCCCAGTACTTATTCTATAGGTCTCTTTTGCCGAACCGCTAAGTTACGAGGACGTAAACACACCAGCATCGGTTGTCAAGCAATGCTAGGGGGACAAACACACATACACAAACACACACACATACACAAACACACACACATACACATATATATATATACATATATACAACAGGCTTCTTTCAGTTTCCGTCTACCAAATCCACTCACAAGGCATTGGTTGGCCCGGGGCTATAGCAGAAGACACTTGCCCAAGATGCCACACAGTGGGACTGAACCCGGAACCATGTGGTTGGTTAGCAAGCTACTTACCACACAGCCACTCCTTTTATTTACCATCAGGATGAAGGATGATGGGGACAATACAAAGACAGACAAAGTGTGAAGATTTACATACAATGGAACGATAAAATAGAAAGTCTACATGGTATACATTAGAAGAAGGGAAGTATACATAGTATATGACACTGGAAAAAGAGGGAGAACCTCTAAGGATAATCAAGGAACCCCACCAACCAAGGTCACCCTGAATACCAAAAATGAGTGCCCTCTCCAACTTCTTTCTTCCGACTCACAGGTTTACACTGAAAGTGGTACCATCCACTCTTGCCATTTTTGAAACTTTCCCCACCTCTTCATAAATTCACTCAAGGACAGCACCTCACTTTCCACTTCAAACGAAACTTGAAAAAGTCGATGAGAACTTTGCCAAAGGAGAATGTTTCTGTCCTCATGCCTTTCAGGTTTGTCCACCAGATACCTTATTTCGCCACCAGACAAAGGAAAACTGCTTTGCCAGCTTGATTAAAGGAGGATGGTAGGGCAATCATCATTATGGACTCAGATGACAGACGGATCTGTCCTACACGTGACAGCAGCTGTTCGTCATGACTCCACAAGTCAGCAATGCCCAGAAACTGAATGGTTTTGTTGCTCTGTGAGGACTTTGGAAAGCTCTTCTGACAGCATATCCATGCCAGTAGAGTTCATCTCAAACTGGCAGTGCCCCACCAGTAGTACTACCAAGCCAAAGACATCTGAAAATCATCCATAACAGTCCCTGACCAGAAAGTCCTCCGGAATAGACTTGCCAGTTTGTCTTCGTCGATGCCTAAGGTCTCCCCATGGATGTCATTGCACTTCCCCACTACTAATCCTCTGTAAATATCTAAAGTGGAACATCCACTGATCCTATTACCCGGCTTGTAGAGGACAGTGAGTGCCTGACGACATTCTAAGTTCCAGGCACCCAGTCTCAGCCTATCCTATACCCAGGACTGCAGCTCTGTCAAAGAGATGAGCTGCAGAAAGGCATGTCTCACAAACAACCCCCACACATTCACCTTCTGAAAATTGCTGCAGGTGGTGCAACCCGAGTGCATCTATGCACATTAAAAGCCATGGCATGCTTAAGCCGGCATGCAAAGGAAGTTGGCAGGAGACCGACTGCCTGGCTATTGGAATGCATCCCTTCCACAAGAAAACAAAAAACAATCTAATCAAGCAGTAACTGGGGCAAGGTACGACGGTCAGACAATAAATAATGACAGAGACGATGTAGGCATTTGCCACCTCTGCCCGACCTTTCAGGGGCAACTTCCTCTCTGCCCGTTTCTAGGTAAAGAGAGGTCATCCTGTTTGTCACCTCTTCCCAAGTTCGAGCAGTTTAACTGATCTGTCAGTCCAGCAATTAACGTCACCCTCTGATGACATTGATTTGCCTCTACAGGTTCCTAGTCACAATCTCACTAAACTTGTTGACATTGCTTTTAGCCCCTGCAACTGACTCATATTCCTTTACAATGGAGCTGACCTTCTCCACTTCAGAGGCATGCAACACCATGATGATGATGTTGTCGGCATATGCAGACATTCTGGTCTTGAGACCAATTTTGTAAGGGAGGCCTCTTAACTGTTCCAACTTTTACAGCAGTGGCTTGAGAGCCAACACATACAAGAGGTGACAGTGGGCAGCCCTGGTGGACTGAACATGTGATACTAAATGGTTCCGATAGGTGGCCATTTGCTTTGATCACCAAGCAGATGCCACTGTGTATTGCAGCAATTCAGCCTCTGAAAATTGAAAATGGGTCTGAAACCAGTCTCTTTAAGGATGGTTTCCAAGTAGCAATAGTCTACCCTATCAAAAGCTTTCAATTGATCTAAATTTATAAGGGCCCCATCCCTCTCTATGATGTATCGCATAAGATGGAGGTTGTCGTGGATAGACCTGCTTGGGATTGCACACGTTTGTACCTCCCTGACCAGACTACCAATGAAAAGCACCAACCTTTTCACTAACGCCTTGGCCAAAATCTTAAAGTCTGTGTTTAGCAGTGTTATGGGCTGAAAATTCCCTAGCACATCCCCATTGTCAGTATCCTTTCCGCACACATCTGCTCAGAACCGAGTAACACATGTCCATCCTGATCCATCAAAGACTTGATCATGGTTTTGTTTCCATGTCATGTCTCTATTGTTCAGGCCCATTGGACTGCTTTCGTTCCTTCATGTTTTAGCGCACAGGTCTTAGCTCTGACAATGCACCTTTCATGTTTCACCCCAAAGAAATGGTCAAGGGTCATTCTCACTGCTAACATGTCGGTCACGATGCCTTTACTAATAGCCTCTTCTAGTTTGCTAACTAGTTCTCCTTCTAATCTATTTCTTTCTATTGCTAAATCTTTGCTAAACGCTATCGATTCTACTCTAATTGCTCTCTTTAGAGCAATCCACCACCGGCTCTTGATGATAGCCCCTGTCAACTAGTTCGCTAATTCAGTAAGGATGCATTCTTTCAGTAACTAGGTCCCTGTCTATGGGTCATATCTACATTGGCTGAGCATATCACAAATTTGTGATCTGCGTAGCTGACCAAATTAAATTGCGGACAATTCATGTTATTCCTATCCTCTGACCTAACAAATACTCTATCTAAATATGATCAGGATGACCTTCTGTGCTTGCTCCATGTTGACACCGGCACATCAGGGAAATCCAGTTGGTACCTGTCAGAAAGCTGGAAAGTCCTGAACAGGTTTATGAGGTTTTTAAACCCCCTTCTACTATGTACTAAACCCATACAGTCCTTCTGTGCATCCAAAATACTATTCCAGTCCCTCACTAGTGCTGAAGTGCGAGATATTCCCAAGAATGTTTCTTGATGCCTGAAGAAATCTGACCTTTCAGCCTCTGTTGGGACATAAACCACCACCAGTCTAAAGGCGCCACCTTTGCTGCCATTCATGTCCAGGACCACCACCCTACTATCTGGGATAGACTGTACTTGGAGATCTAAGGATATCTGGAGTAGCACTGCTACATCATCACCCACTCTCAATAGACCACAAGATGAGAATACCTCCTTGGAAATGGATGCTAGAACATGTTTTCCAGAGATCCTTGTTTCACTAATGGTAGCCACATTCAAATAAAGAGACCTGAGAACATTAAGCAAGTGACCTTGCTTCTATGCTGATCCCAGGCCATGCTCATTCACACATTCACATTCTCGACACAGCCATTCTAGTCGGAGAAAGAAAATGAGGAGGTTATTCGCCTTGATTTTCGAGAAGTCTGGAAGTTCTGGGCCTCTCTACTGGAGAAAATCTTTTAAAAGCTCTGACGTTGCTTAGAGGTGAAACATTTTTTGTCTCGGTGACATCATTAAGTTCAGATCATTTGATATTCATATTCTCAATTCTTTCCTTGTTCTTAATATTTCCTGACAAGGAATGGGTTCCTTTGTTGAACACTAGGATGGCTTCTTTATCAGCCATCTTTAAATAATTACGAAAATTTCAAAATATTTGTTTTTGCCAAAAGCAGTTAGAATTAAAGAATTATTGAAGTGCACCCTCTGCAAAACAGGTATTATCTGTGCAGTCCAGACAATCTCAGAAATGTACTGGTAGCAATAGAAATGAAAAACGGGGACTTAGAAAGCTGAAATGATTACAAATACTCTTTTCAATGTACGGAGTCCCAAATTTCTGTGATTTCACAGTATAGCGGCCATAATGATAATAATAATAATAAGCCTTTCTACTTCTAATTTGAACTCACAATGTAAAGAAGAATGAAATGCTGCTAAGTATTTTGTCTGGCACTTCTCCCAGCTTGCATTCTTAATAATAATAATAATAATAATAACAATAATGTACTGATATTAAGAAGACCATAAAGAAACAAACACAAGTAATAATGAAAAAAGGCATCAGAGTGACAATGCACACTCTGCATGCAAATAAAATTTTTTACAAATTATAGTCTGGCTTACAATGCGTTGCTTACCCATGCTTTTTAATTGAACTGAATTAAGCTTTGTAAGTGTTTTACTAAACTTGCTTATCGGGAAATTTGTAAGTTTAATTAAAAATATTTTTTTTTTAAGTATCACCATTATAGGTATTTACTCCAGTGAAATTAAAAAATTAATTCATAAATAAACAAAACCCTCGAATCCATCACTGTACATACACACAGTCGCATATCTACGTATGTATTTATGTATATTTGAAGATAATTAAACCAAATTTTCATCATTTTGAGCCACTTAACCAATGAGTATTTCTGCCAAATTTGGTGAAAATCCGTTCAGCTATTTTCCAGTAATTTTGTAAACACACAGACAAAGACGAGTAATTACAATATCCTGATTTTGCTTACACATGCAAGGTAATAATAAGAACAATAATAATTGTTTCAAATTTTGACACAAGGCCAGCAATTTTGGGGACAGGGTTAAATCAACTAAATTGACCCCAGTGCTCAACCGGTACTTATTTTATTGACTTTGAAGGGATGAAAGGCAAAGTAGACTCCAGCAGAATTTGAATAAGAATAGTATATAATAATGGCAATGATGACAACAGTGGTCACAGTGGTAATTAGAAAGGGTGAAGACATGAAAATATAGAGTGCAATAGTGTGGTAGGTAAAGGTAGAAGTTCCTGGCAATAAAAGTCTAAGGTGATCCATATGGAAATGATATTAATATGGTGACATTAATAAAGATAGAAGGTGGCAAGCTGGCGGAATTGTTAGTCTGCTGGGCAAAACGCTTAGTGACATTTTTTTTTTGTCTGAACATTCTGAGTTCAAATTCCATTGAGGTCAATTTTGCCTCTCATCCTTTTGGGGTCGATAAAATAAGAACCAGTTGCGCACTAGGGTCAGTGTAATTGATTTAATCCCCTTCCCACCGAAAATAGCTGGCCTTATGCCAAAATCTGAAACAGGTAATATATATCTGTCATGGACGATAATTGTTTAATTTTCATTCAACTGGAGCCTGATAAGGTGAGTTATCTGAGTATATATACATAAACATCAAAATATATATTAGTGACTGTCAACCCCATAACGAGCTGTGGGGGTGGGGGTGGTGGGGATGAGAACAAATGCAAAAAAAGAAAAAGAGAAAAGGAGTGTTAGCATAAAAAATGACTAAAAATTAAAAAGGAATTACACAGAGTTCAATGGAATGAGTGGACTAATAAAATATTAAATTTTAGCATGATTAAGTATTAAGTAGACAAATAGCTTATCTGTTAGTTAATTAGTTAATCAAAGCTGCTGTATTGAAAGGTAGACATTTAATAATGTAACCATCTGAATAGCAGGAATAAAAGACAGGAGTGATATAAAGCAAATAGGCTATGGTACAACAAAATTTTAAGTATTCGATATTAACTCATGTTATTAACTCAACACTGAAGTGATGAGAAAAGAGTATAAGTTACTGCTAGTAAAAATCAAGGGGAGCAAAGAACCAAGTTGTGTGAAAGATTAGTGGTTAACGGGCTAATATCTTCTGCCTTGAGATGAAATATACACAGACATCTCAAAAGTAAATAGACACTACCAGTTTTTGAAATATTTCTAGAAACAAAACAATGTCATTTGATGCATTTACATACTTAATCAAGGACTTTAGTAGGACATGCCTTATGTATCTTTTGATGATCAATTTGTTTGGGCACTGTACAAATGAGTAGTGTCTGCAGAGAAAAAAACTATATAATGAGGGGTGTCTATTTACTTTTAAGATGTCTGTGTAGAAACGAAACTCACAGATAAAGTGCTAAAGATTAAAGATGAAAAATCCTTAGAAATTAAGGTGAAAGAACTAAAAATTAAAAGAAATAATATAAGAATGAGGAAGTATGGGAAAAGACACTCCAAACAACTGGAGAATCCATCCTTGTGTACAGAGAATGATACCTCACAGTGAATAATAATTAAATAAAGTTTAAAGGAATGGGTTAAAAACTTTATTGAAAATGTTTTCACAGAAAATCTTTGAGGGTTGTGAAAGTACTGTTACAAAACCTCCAAGCAGAGGGTGAATTTTATGCCAGTATTGGATGAGTTTGGAGTTCTGATCAAGCTTAGGTAAACATAAAAAAAGATCAAGGAAATTAAAAATTAATATGACAACCCATTCTCCTAAAATTGCTGGCCTTGTACCAAACTCTGAAACCATTGTTTAGCTGGGATAACCTGATTCAACTTTAACTGGATTAGGAATAATACAAGTGTCAGAATCCCAAATCCAAGGAAGCTGGTATATTTTAATTCAAATTAAAATAGGTTTTCTATTTAGAATTTTAAAAACTACAACTATGGAAGATAAAGGGACAGAGATCAACATAATATAACCTCATATATTAACAGTAGGGTTATGTAAAAACTACAACACAGACATAATAGTATATAAGAAATAAAGATCTAAACTCATGGAATTTAAAAGTATAGAAACTTAGAAAATGAAAACTATACAACTAACTATAAGATGGGGTGCTGAAAAGTTATTGGCTTTAAGGGTATCACAAAGGGCCTGCTTGGAAGTTCAACCTTCTGAGTTCTTTTACAGGGGTTAGAAAAACTGAAGAACCACTGGAATAAGTATGTGAATCTGAGGGAGGAATATGTTGAATAAAATCATAATCAATTGATCCTCTTGTATTTTCTTTTACCCAAAGCCAGGAATTTTTCAGCAGTCCATTGTACATGTATGAAAACATAAATGTCACATTGTTAGACATAAAGTATAAAATCGCAAAAATATGCAATATATATCAAAATATTGAAATGTGAACAAATGTGAAAATATCATATAAACAATGTTAGAAAATATAGGGAAACATAAGAAAAATACCAGGAAAAATATTTGAGAAAATATTAGAAAATATACAAGTCATGGTATGATATATATGTATGCCTTTTATGCTTTACTTGTTTCAGTCACACTGGGGCACTGGCTTGAAGCATTTTAGTCAAATGAACAAACCCGAGTACTTATTCTATTGAATCCTTTTGCCAAACTGCTAGGTTACAGGGAGATAAACACATCAACACCAGTGGGTAGATGGAAACTGAAAACAGCCTGTTGTATAATATAAAATCCCTCATGAATATAGCATGCTTTCATTCTTCTCTGATGAGAAAACCTTTGACCAAGACCAAAAGTCTAACAGGAGGAAAAAACAGATGGTTATGTGCAGATCCTTCTGATGCCTTCAGAGTGATTAAGTTTCCAGCAACTGTGATTAATTTTGGGAAGTAATGAAAGTTATATAGTTTCAACTCACATCGTTCCATTAGGTCTTAGAATTAATTACTGGAGGATATGTTGAGCTACTGAAGGGAGTTGTTAAGCCCTTGATGGATGATGTATGTAGTGGAAGGCCATATGTGTTTCAATACGACCCAGCACCTTCTCAGCAAAGCTCAAGTAACCCAGAAATTGATGTCAGATAATCTTTATGTTCATATAACACTGAAGTTGTGGCCTCCAAACTTGTCGCATTCGAACCCCATGGACAACTACATTTGGAGCATTGGTTGACATCCTCACAAAAATTTATTTATTTTTTATAAATTTGCATTATTACAGACACCAGCCACATATAAAAAAAACAACAAAAACAATATGCTATGATATACTCCATTGTGATATTACTTTTGGCATAAATCTATGCAGCAAAATAGATCACAGAAGTTATACACACATACACACACACAGAGTAATCCCCTGCCATATCGCAGTTTATTATTTAAGCTTACATTGATTCCTCCGTGGTGTTGTTTTGTGTTTATAATAAAATAAATACATAGAAATTATATAAGATATATATATATATATATATAAACAGTACAGTACTGTTTTTACTTTGCAGATTTTCACCTATCGTGGTGGGGTTTTGGAATGTAACACCTGCGATAATGAAGGGATTACTATATACAATTGTTAAAATGATAGCAAAATTTTGAGGAGGCTTACCTCAGTACTCTGTGAATCAATAATTTTATTAAATTCAGATTCTGGACACTGTACCAGATGCATAGACACAGAAGTATCATCTCCCATTTTTGGATTAACTAAAAAAAAAAAAAAAAAAGGAAATGGAAAATTAGTCAAAGAAAATGCATGATCCTAATAATATTAAGCACAAATAGAATCATGTTTATAAAATTCTGATTTAAAGAAATATGTTTATCAAACAGAGAATCAGTGTAAAACTGAAATTATATATTTTTCAAAATTATTAGAATTTAAATATCTTTATATATTTTTCAGAAATTTTGACAAATTTTCGTCCACAAATTTCTTTCACAAATATTCTATCTTCCACTTAAAGAATCGCTGCAGCTTGATGAAATGCTAAGAATTACAGCTTTATGTTCAGAGCCAGTACGATATATTGATGCCTAATTAAGAGAATAAATTACCAATATAAAACTAGTAAACAAGAACATTTGAAGTTCTGGTGAAGAGTAAAGAAAGCTCAGCAGAATTTGAACTCAGAAAGTAAAGACAGGTGGTCATAATATACAAACATTTCTCATGGCACCAGTACACTGTTTTATGTTTTCCGTGAATTTTTCACGGGTCCAACTAGTAACTGTCAATGTATATCAATTTTATTACTGAACAAGATTTAACACAATATTAAATTTATATATTTTGCCACATAAATTAATTTTTTTTTTTCACGAAGACATATTAGGATAGAAATTTAAAGAAATCTTAAATTTATTTTATTTTAATTATATATTAATTCTTCAGTCTCTGGTAATTACTTCTGTAGTTGTTCTCCATGCAATGCAGTTTCATTGGCTGATAACTTTAGCTGATTCGGGTGTCCACTTACATTGAAATCTATTCAATGAAAGTGTCTGCTTCCATTGAAGTTCATTCTGGCCTCATATGTTTGTGATTAGCCACCAGTATTGAAATGTACAGGAAGGGGCTGCGAGGGGAAGCTGAAATTCACCTTAAAGACTTTCAATCGTTCCCCACTATTAAATACTTCGTATTTTTATAACCAATTTTCTGTCTTCCAAGTTGTACAGTCCCTCTTTTTTCATTAAAAAAAAAAACTAAGAAAAAAAAAAGCAAAAAAAGCTACAGCAGTTTTAACAGTTGATATTCTTTTGCTTTACAACTTCAGTCGAAAGTCAATTACGTAAAAAGTTACAATTAATGAAAAACATGTTTAACAAATAAAGTTTCACTCATTATTATAAACGATGTTATCCTTCTTCACTACCAGTAAAGACAATCAATTTCCAGTTTTATCTTTGCCATTATTACTGAATTACCTTCGTTTTCACGTATTGACCTGGAACACCGATCAATGGGAAATAACTCTTTATTTCTTAGGTTCTTTGCCTTTACTTAATTTTTATTCCACTAAAATTTCATTCATCAAGTTTATAGTCGTGGGTTCGAGTCCCTTGAGCAGCTTTCAACTTTTTCTATCCAAAGGGATTTTTTAAACCACAATATTTATTGGAGAGGGTGAATATCACCTTGAACAAAATGAAACATGATCCTCGAGTGATCTTTTACACAGAGGAGAAGAATTTCACCCAAGATACACACATAAAGAGACACAACAGCCACGTTCTGGCTTCACTTCCTCACACACATACACACAGAGGGCCAGTTCAAGGTACTGGCAAATGGGGCAGTCACCCATGGCACCAAAGGAGGGCATGATAAACGCAAAAATTATACTTGCAAGGGCACTGAAGTTCAGTTTGCCTGGGGTACCAGCATATACACACACACACACACATATATACACCCCCACACACACACATGCACACGCACACACACATGTACGCACACACACACACACACACATGTATACACACACACAAGTAAGATTTAGTTTCATTAGGTACTTAATTTGAGGCACCTTGTTCGGTTGGAATAATATACGCGCACAACAATATTATGTAAATATCAAACTTGGTGCCTAAGTACCGGCTGAATGATATTCTTGCAGTGTCTGTAGACAATTAGACCCAACTGAGTGAAGAAATCTGCTCTTGAGCTATTCTGTTAACTAAAGTAGTAGCAGAATTGCTGAAAATGTTTTGCTCCAAGGATTTTAAACTATGTTAAATCAGGCTGAAGTATCTTTTAGGCCTGATGTGTACCCTTCATTGAGTAGTTACTACTTTTGAGGTTCTTCGGCCTGATGAGAAGCTAGTGGAGTACCCCTTGAGTTATTGCTACTTCCAAAGTTCTGCTAGCGAGGAAACATATGTAGCCTGGATTTTATCTACTCCATTCCCTAATTTTGGATTTTCATTCGCATACATAGCAACCCCAGTTGCAAACTGAACCAGAAAATAACTTTTTTCAGTTTATCAAATTTTGATATGGGAAAAATTTACAAACTTCTACGTCAATAAGCCACTATTATTTTATATACCTTCTATAGACTGCTTGAAACTTCCTACAACTGGACCCTAGGACCTTACCATTATATATACATAGTTGGAAAAGGATTGAGTCCATATAAACCAAAAATTATAGTTAAAAAAGTAAATAAAATTAGAAAAGGCACAAAAGTATATTTTAGAGAATGTCTAATATTTTTGTTACAGTTAGTCTGTCTTTACGTTCTGAGTTCAAATTCCAGAGGTCAACTTTGCCTTTCATCCTTTCGGAGTAGGTTAATTAAGTATCAGTTGTGTATTGCAGTTGATCTAATCGACTAGCCCTCTCCCCCAAAATTTCAGGCCTTGTGTCTAGAGTAGAAAAGACATTTTTTGTTACAGTGAGTGGTTTAAAATATAACCGGTTTCAATGTATCAATTTTATTAAACATAGAAACCAGTTATATTTTAAATCACTCACTGTAACAAAATTATTAAACATTCTCTAAAATATACTTTTGTGCCTTTTTCAATTTTATATATATATATATATATATATATATGAAAACCCAAGCTTAAGGAATGGAGTAGGTAAAGTCAGGCAAAAGATACCTTGGTCAAATGAAGGTTACATTGCCACCAAGGGATTTTATGTTAACTTGCAGAAGATCTGATCGAAAATGTGTAGAAAGCACAGAGTAAGAGAACAAAAAAACAAAAAGGAAAGTATATAAGTGCAGAAATAATATATAGGTGTGGGCAAATGTCTAAAGTTGTTAAGAAAATTCTTATTCTTTTGACAAAAATTCACAACCTCCTATGCCAATAAACCACTTTTGTTCCTGAAGTTTGTTCTTTATACCTTCTATGGACCGCTTTAAGCTTACTAACTTCCTACACTTGGATCATTGGCATTCAGCTTCACACACACACTCACACATACACACACATATGTCTATTAGGGTGATGCAAAATAACTTATTTCAAAAACTTGAAGATACCCTCTAATTTTATTTAATTCAGTGCAAAAACACAACATGCAAAATTTCAGCACAATTGAAGACATTTTAGAGGTTGCAACCATCCACTGAACATTTTGTATATTGTTATTTCTCAGTTTGTATTTATTGTACATTTCCTATCTCCTTGCCATCTTCAACTGGCCCTGACGTGCAACTGTTTAAGAGATTCATAGCTAAGTGGGTGGAAATTGACAAGAACAAATACCAAACAGCAACAGATGATCCTAAGATTGCAGAGAAAATCTCAGATGCTGAAGAAATCATTCAATTTGCTCAAGCTCAGTTTGATGACTACAAGGAATTGCTTGAGCTAATGCTCATTTTCCTCGGTAGTACCCCCAAATCAGGAATCAGCTTTAAAGCACCCAGGGCTTATCACAGAGCATGTTGGATGGCAAAGCTAATTTATGCATTAAAATTTGGATGTTTAAATCTCAGTTTAAATTGAGAGAGAGGAAAAAGGACTGGGAGATGTTTGCTGCTTTTCAGCTGCGATATACATCAGATTGTGATACCTGGCATCCATATCCTCATGCCCCCCACTTTCAGATTTGCATTTTGTGCAAAGTCTGCTGCTCTACAAGCAAAAGGATGACAACATTACAAGTGCTGCATTCAATAAGTTTTTGAGACATTTGTGGTACCTCTCTGAGGAGTTTGTAGCACTTGCATTTTTTGATTCAGCTGTTTCATATGAGACAAAGTACAAAATGTCACATGCTCTGCAGAAACCAGTTGACTCAAAACCGAGCAAATAAATCCTGAATCAGCTAGGCAGAAACAATTGGAGGATTTCGTTACTGCCAACACAAAAAGATTCTTTGAAATCCTATAGGTGCCTTGCACTTTTCTTGAAAAAGATGTTGAACAATAGAATGATGATGAACGATATGCAAATGCAAGAGATATCGCATATGGACTCAAACTGGTAAACAACATTGTGGAAAGAGGTGTACGACAGATGGAGGAATTCAACAAACTGATAACCAATGATGAAGAGCAGAAACAATACCTTCTTCAAATTGTTAAAAGTTACAGGTTGTCATTCTCAAACAAAAACAAAAAAGCATTACTCTTGCTTCACAAAAAACACAAAAATAAACTTACATAAGTTGTTATGATATGCCTACTGGGGAAACTTCCACATAAAAAAAGTTAACCTGCTATATGCTGTACAGCACAACGTGCCATAGCCTATAATGTCACCGTTTTCTGTTTTTTTTTTTTAAACTAGGTTAACTAGGTACATATCAAACCGGTTCAGGTGAAAATATCAACAAAACATTATTTTTCAGCACAAACTGATATACATTTATTTTTAAAACTGGGTAGCAACCTCTAATTTTTCTCTTTTTCAACCCCAAATTTTGCATACAATGCTTTCTTAGGAGGATGTCTCCTGGAAAATTGAAAAACAAACTTCTTTAACCCCTTTTTGCATCATGTATGTATATATATATATATATATATATATATATATATATATCTATATATATATATAAATAATCAAAATAAGCAACAAGGATATATCCTTGTTGATTATAATCACCTTATTTTAAATTATATGGATAATACCATACTAAATTCTGGTGCCTTCAACTTAAGTACCATATTCATCAGAATCTAAATTTTACTGAACTTATATATATATATATAATGTTGACCCAATTAAGGGACTGGCTACCCAAATCAACAGTTCCACGGTAGATAAAGCAATTAAGGATATGAAGACAGGAAAAGCCCCCAGCCCATCAGGAATCACCACTGAGGTGCTTAAAATATCTGGCAATGTGGGTTATGAGATACTCACCCATACTGTAAATCAGGTGGGCCACAAAGGCTGCCCCTGGGAGCTCCGCTATGCTGTTGACCTTGCTCTAATAACTGAATCCCTACCTGAACTAGAGACTAAGTTACAGGTATGCAAACAAGGTCTAGAATCATAGTCGTAGTAACTGGCACCTGTGCTGGTGGTACATAAACACCTTTTGAGCGTTGGGCCTCACAGAGACAAAGTGGCTGAGTTCCTTTTGAGTGTTGGGCCTCATGGAAGCAATAACTGAAATGTTTGGCATTCTTTCATGCTTGGGAAGAAGCCCCATCAAGCCAAGAAAAATCACATTTGTGACAGATACTGTAGTCATGCAAATGGCACCTGTGCCAGTGGTACATAAAGGTACCCCAGTGTCATGCAAATAGCACCCATGCAGGTGGCATGTAAAAGCACCCTTTACACACTAGGGGTGGTTGGCATTAGGAAGGGCATCCAGCCATAGAAAACCATGCCAAATCAGACTGGAGTCTTGTGCAGCCTTCCAGCTTGCCAGCCGGTCAACCGTCAAACCCATGCCAGCATGGAGAACAAACGTTAAACGATGACAAAGATACACACATACATTTATATATATACATATATAAAATTATTAAGGTGGCTAGATGCAACTTAAAATCAAAAAGCAACAATTCAATTATCACTAAAAGTGAATAAGGGTGCAAGTTTGCACCAGGATTGCTAGAAATAAGAGTCAAAGAACTCTTACCCATGAACAGAGCACAATTCTATTCACCAACAAGGGAGAGAACCACACAGGAGGTGGGAGCGCCATATTGACAGGTGATTTTGAAAGGAATTAATCCGCATTGGTGATGCTACTCTGCTACTCAGTTGCTGATAGGTAGGCTGAGATCCCTAATCAGTATGTATAGAAATAACTATAGGAATCAATGGCTGATTCAGTAAAATGGTAATGTGAAATTTATATAATTGTTAAGAGGGTTAGTCATAATTTCAAACAAAAAACATAAAAAACCAATTCAGTCATCACTAAAATTGAATAAGGATGTGTATAAATATATATATACACACACATACACATCTACATGCACACACACACACACACATATATATATATAT
>NC_043002.1:115474972-115542463 GCF_006345805.1 Octopus sinensis | reverse complement strand
TGATCAGTGAGATGCTGAATGGCCAGTTCAAAAGTGTCTTTACCACCCCGTTGGAACGCAGACAAGTGAACGAACCAGTGGACTTCTTTGCCGCCTCACCTATAACCAGCGAGGCAGTTACAGTAGAATGTATTGACATTAGCAAAAAAGATGTCCTACTAGCCATAGATGAAGTGGACACAAACTCAGCTGCTGGTCCAGACGGTTTCCCAGCCATCCTCCTCAAAGCGTGTAAGCATGCCCTGGCAAAACCCCTCAAGATTCTCTTCCAGAGCTTTCTTGCGAATGGCAAACTGCCAAGCAAGCTGAAGGAGGGAATAATATGCACAATACATAAAGGGGGAAGTAGAGCAGATGCCAAAAACTATAGGCCTATCTCTCTGACTTCACACATCAGCAAAGTCATGGAAAGGATAGTCAGAAAGAAACTAATCGCATTCCTTGAGGAAAATAACTTGCTGAGTAATACCCAGCATGGTTTTCGATCAGGTAGGAGCTGCCTGACCCAGCTCTTACAGCATTATGACTGGGTGTTGAGGCAGTTACTCAACAAATCAAATGTGAAATTAATATACCTTGATTTTGCAAAAGCTTTTGACAAGGTATATAATGGTATGATATGCCACAAACTACGTGACCTCGGCATAGCTGGAAAACTTGGAGTGTGGTTGCATGACTTCCTGAAAGATAGGAGTCAGGCAGTAGTGGTTAATGGAGCCACCTCTATGAACACACAAATAGTGAGCGGTGTTCCACAGGACACTGTCTTATATATAAAGGTGGTGCCCCAGCATGGCCACAGCTCAAGAGCTGAAACTGGAAAACATAAACATAAGAAAACACAAATATATGCTACCAAAATATGACCTTTTTGAACTTATAATTTTCCGTGTATATATATATATATAGATACTTCCTAGCAAACATGATTTCGGTTGAATTCATAATAGGTTAATAATTTCTCAAAAAAATTATTTCTGTAAACTGTTTTTAACATTCTCTTATTATTATTATCAAAGAATGTATATATATATTGTAATATTTTGTGACAACCTGTACAACAAAGCTTTTACATGTTACTTTTGACAATCTTTTTCTAAAAAAGTAAACCGGTTAAGTGAATAAACATCTTTTAAAATTGCTTTTTCAAACCTTCTTTCATTATATTTATATATTTCATTATATTTATATTTCCTGATCGCCATACTAATACAATTGTTCGTTTGTTTTCCACCTGCCTTCGTCTTTTGTTTATTTTCATAAAGCTTCCCGTTATATATATATATATATATATATATATATAATAAACAAACTTTAGAAGTGCAATTTTACAAACAAGAAGGTAAATTTCAAATGCAGAATAGCTGTAAAAACAGTTGAGAAAGATTAGGTATTTACTTTTAGAACATGGAAAAAAGTTGGCCAGATACACACATATACACACAAAGCTCTACTAGAGCTATTGTTGCAGTCATATTGTTCTTGTTAATTGTATTATTGTTGTATTTGATCTTAGGTTAATCCTCATCGACCTAAGATCAAAGACATTTCATTCAACTTTTAAACACACTAGGTAGAGTTACTTATCATGTTCATACTATTGTTGTTATGGTTGGTCATTAAGGAGTTGGTGGGTTGGTGATAATGGTGGTTGTATAGGTTTGGGTGTTAGAAGACCTATACAACCTACCCACTCCTTAATGACCAACAACAACAACAACAATAGTATGAACAAGATAAGCAACTATCTAAAATAAATGACAATGACAAGAGATAATGTGGTACCCTAGTACATTTTAAAAGTCAAACGAAATATCTTTGATCTTAGGTCAATGAGGATTGACCTTAGATTAAAGTACAACAATACAATAAACAAGAAAATATGACTGCAACATAAGCTATAGAGTTTTTTGATGTGGTTGAAGAGCCTTTAGTTCAAAGGAGAAAAACCATTCTACCTCCACTCCATATCAAACATGGAATTATGAAGCAGTTTGTTACTTTCCCTATATCTGTAGCACATTTTGCGGAATAAGCAGTGAAAAGATAGAAGCTGGAGTATTTGATGGGCCTCAGATCAGTAAATTGATGAAAAATGGGAACTTGGTAATTCAATGGATTGCATTGAAGCAGCAGCATGGAATTCATTTATAATAGGTGTAAATGACTTTCTGGGCAACAAGAAAGTAGTAAACTATGCTGAAATAGTTGACAGCATGCTAGAAAACTTTCAAAAGTTGGGAGCAAATACTGAGCCTAAAGCTGCACTATCTCTACAGTGACCTTGATAAATTCCAATGAAAACGCTCTCCCTGCTCAACACTTGTGTCACCAATATTTTCAGGGAACATAAAATCAATGGGACAAAGCTATTAAGGTAGATGGGACTTGCATATAACTATTGCTGGAACTGGAGATTCAGCACTCAAGTCAACCAAACACAAATTCATGGGAAATTAGACATAAACAATGATGTAATTGAGTGAGGGGGGCCGGTGCGCATTGATGCCGTCGAGAGGTAGGCCCTGAAACGGCGCGCATTCTCTCCTGATGACCCCATACACTTGCTAGCTTCCGGTATACGGAGCTTTTAACTGGTAGCACTTGCATGTGCAAGTTGTTTGCAAGACATCTGTAGGAGTTTAAAGATTTTTACTTGCTTTTCAGTAAGATTTTAAGAAAGCATTTTGGCTTTAAAGAAAAGCCAATTTCTATGCATGTTTGTATGTTATACCTTGTTCCTCATAAGCTGTTATATTGAGAAGACAATGAAATTCTATGGAGTCAATACCTTAAAATCTTGATATAATAGGAATAAATAGTGTATTTTAAAAGTTGAATGAAATTTTTTTTGATTTTAGGTCAATGAGGATTGACTTAAGACAGATGCAACAACAATACAATTAAGAAGAATAATATGACTACAAGCACTATGGACAATACCCTTCCCATCAGCAAAATAAAGACAGCTAACACCACCACCACCACCAACTTTTGAATAACCAACTGGCAGCAACAATGGGATGATAGCAATGCCTATAGCTACATCTGCAATATGTCAACTCAATGGCTGGTGTGTGTGTGTGTATGCATGCATGTGAGTAGAGGGCAGAGTTTTGATAGCTCAATTCAGAGTTGCAAGGAACAAAGTATCCATGAACCTCCAACTAAATGTAATCATACAGTACATCCTCCAATCATACGCCCTTCACTGTTTTACCTTCACATTTCCATCTTTGCATCCATAGAAATAAGACAAAACAGTCCTATCTTGGTGAATTTTTTTTTTTTAATACCCATTTGTTGTGGATAATCATTGATTGTTACTGCTATCTACAATTCAAGATGTCAGGAAAGAAGTTATATTTGGAACAGAAGGTAGGTGTGTGAAACGCAACCATAAAAGGATTACACTCAATATTAAACTTGATGCTTTAATAGGTTTGATGCAGGAGAATAAAATCAATCCCATTGCCAAAATATTAAAGCATGCAATACCAACATTGAGAACAATACATGTCAATAGAGAGAAAATTAAGTCATGTATTCAAGAACCTACTCCATTAACTGCTCTAACCCTATTTTTCAAAGATCTAAAGTAAAGTTTAAAATGGAATGGCTCTTGAGTGTATAGATTGAATATCACACTTTGAGTAATGGGCTGATAAGCAGGATGATGATAATAAAAAAAAGTAGCCAAAAGTTTGTATAATGATTAGAAGAAAAAGGTGAAACTTGTAATCCTTTTCCAGTCAGTAAAGGTTCATAAAAATGACTTGTGAAGCTACTGCTGCTGATGCAGAAGCTACTTCTAATGAATATTGAAGTGAGCCACACACCAGAGCAAGTATACAATGTTGATCAAGCTTCACTGGAGGTGCAATCCTGCTTGAACTTTATTTCTCAAGAAGAAACAGGAAACCAATAATAAAGCTTTCAAAAGTCGTCTGATGCTTCATCTGGGTATTATTGCCACTGGTAATCTATATATATAAAGCTGAAGTTGTGTGTGTGTGTGGAAGGTTTGGTAGCCTTCAACTAACACTATCTCCTCCGAGACCCTGCAGCACAAGTTGAACAAAATTGAGAGTATGATAGAAGAAGGCTTGCTCTTCCTTCTGTAGAAGAAAAAAATTCAAATCGGACTATGTTAACACCAAAAATTATTTACATCAAAAAGGTACTTTTTTTTCTATGAAAATCCCAATTTTTTACGATTTTTTGACTGCTGTGTCGCTATTTTTCGGTGTATTTCAACCAGAAAAATGTTCACTTAAAGAGAGTAACAAGCTACATAATGCAAAATGTTTACTTTTCAAAAATTCCAATTCTAAAGGGTCGAAAAAGAAAAGAAACCCGAGCAACGCTGGCTATACTGCTAGTGTTAAATTAAAGCCTTTACTCATTCAAAAACTATGTGAAGATTAATCTACCTCTGATTTGGCATTCAAATAAGAAGGCATAGAGGACTAAGAACCTTTTTGAAGAGTGGTTTACAAATACTTTTTTGTCCTGTTTTATAGTGCTGGCTATATATCCAACAAAGTATTGCTCCTTTTAGACACTGTATCAAGCTACCCAGTGAACTTAAATGAGCTTTCTGATATTATGCAAGTTGAATAGATCCCCAAGAATACAACTTCTTTGCTCCAGCCAATAGATCAAGGTAGGATAGATAACTTCAAACAACTTATGAAAGCAACTGACAAGGATGATAAACCTACAGTTAGAGACTTTTGGAAGAAGTTAAACATAATTGAAACTGTGGATAGCTGAGTCATGGGAAGAAGTGAAACACTCAGCTTTGAATGGTACTTGGCATAATATATGGTCAGACTAAATCTATGACTATACAAGTTTTCCACAAGTATGAAGTCTACATTCAATTCAGAAAGGTAACTGTGACACTTGTAAATAATGTGGGACTGAAGAAGTCGTATATGATGATGTACCTGAGTTATTAGAGTCTCATAGAGGAAGTTTATCTAATCAGGAACTGATGCTGTTAGGATAAGAATAAGCTCAGAATCAGACGAGAATATGGAAATTTCATTAACTCCATTTACGTTAACTGCAAAGAATATTGCTAAAAGGTTGGTACTTATAGGAAGAGGGTCTGCTAGTTACTGCTTATAGTGAATGTAACAAAAAATACAAAAGTAGTTGACTGTGAGTTCAGTTCTTCCACTGAACTATACAAAGAGAAGGTGCACCCTAAACAACAACAAACTTTGGGAAATTTCCCCACCCAACAAGCAGATGATGATGAACTATAAGACACCCTCTCAGTAACTCTCATTCCATTACCACTTCTCACACAGTAGTGAGCATCTTTTGTGGCAAGAACACCTTATTATGGTATTTTGATTCTTATTCATTCCCTAACATATTTCTCATCAAATATTTTATGCATACACATTGTACTACATATATTTAAAAACTGTTATTTTCAAGTTGAGTTGCTTGTTTTACTTTCTAAAAAATCCCTCAGAATACACCTTACTTCATAACATGAATATCAATGTAAAAATTTTGCATTACAGAAAGATTTTTAGAAATGCATTACATCTACAATGCAAGGGATTTCTTTGTGTGTGTGTGTGTGTGTGTAGCAGGAATATTGGCAGGGTCCCAAGCACCAACTAGAAATTGAACCCCAAATCACTGTGTTCAGAAGTGAAAGTAATTGTAGACATCAAAACAGGATCTTGTTATGGATTATATCAGAAAGCCACTAACCATTCTGACCCATAAGAATTTGTTTGTATGAATAGCTGGGCTGACCATGAAAGCTGTAAACAACTTCACAATTTTTGGATGAACAACATATTAGAATGTCAATGATTTTGTCTTTGGTGTCTTCTCTTTGACAGACCATTGGGAATAGAAAGATGGTTTGTCTGGTAAACTGACTGGTGGTTGTAACACAACTAAAGCCAGTTACTACAGAAACTTACGCCACTCACCATGGAATTCAATGACTACTACAATTCACTATTATTGGTGGCACACACAAACTAACTTCCTAGATGTAAATATTGTTTTCGATTGTGGGAACAACAACATATTTTTGTTAATGATTAATAAATATTTTTTCAATTGGACACGACAGATTTTTGTTCTGTCCACGAACCAAATATAAAAATAGAAACAAGCATAACTTTTTTCTTCCTTGTACATTTGGTTAAACAAATAATCCAATAGTAATTATTATTTTCCAAAAATATGCTCTAAAAATTTTGGTGGGGAACACAATGGAATATACAAGAAACACTGAATCTGAGCATGGAATATACAAGAAACATTTGTGTGAATTTGAGACAGTATTTCTCTGTAAATAAGACATCATTTGGGGGATGAATTCTAAAGAGTACAAAGAAAGCTCAATGGCAAACACAGCAAAACAAGTTTTCCTTTAGAATCACTTAATATAAGCTTACAAGAAAAGTTATGGTAGGGATTGCCTCAAGCCTTTTGCATTCAGATTGCTCTGTTAAATGTCATGCTTATTTATTCATATTGTTTTGAATTAATTATGCATTATTTTGTAGCTTCAAGATTTCCATGTGATTTAGTTTCAGAATCCTATTGGACAATAGGTGTGAGAGGACAGATCTAGCTGGGTCTAATGTAAAACAGGTGGAATATTTGGACTGGATATGGCCAGTTTAAATGTTAAAGGATTAAAGTAATCTTAATACATTTGAATGTAAACACTTTACTTTTTCAGAATTTATGATTATTCATATTTCATATCATAACACCTTTGGTAAAATAATGACAAGTGTTATTGATACATTTTCTTACTCATTGCTTTGGTCTGAAAAGGATGTAGCATGGCCTTTGCAGGCCATTTCAGACTGTTGAGATCAATACAGTCAATGTTTTGTCTCAAATGCTACAAGTCAACAGCTGCAGGAAACAAATGCAGCAAGGGGTATTCATCATCATCATCAAACATCCTCTTTCCATGCTAGCATGGGTTGGACGGTTCAACTGGGGTCTGGGAAGCCAGAAGGCTGCACCAGGCCCAGTCTGATCTGGCAGAGTTTCTACAGCTGGATGCCCTATTCTAGAATAGCATTCAGGGTGGAAGGACTGTGTGTGTAGTAGTTTGTCTGGGCCCAGGGAAAGTGAGTATGAGAAGGACAAAGTGATGAGAATGCTTATGTGAATTGTTTTATCAAAACTAGAGATTATTAAAGATTTTTTTTCATGATTTTTTTTCAAGGAGGAAGAGTAGCACTCAAAACTTTTTATTTTTTACAGAGCTTCTAAGAGAAAATTATGCTCAGACGGGATTCTGACATATTTTTGGAAAAAAATAATTACTATTGGCGTTAGGAAGGGCATCCAGCTGTAGAAACACTGCCAGATTTGACTGGCCTGGTGCAGCCTTCGGGCTTGCCAGACCCCAGTTGAACCGTCCAACCCATGCTAGCATGAAAAGCGGACGTTAAATGATGATGATTGGATTATTTGTTTAACCAAATGTACAAGGAAGAAAAAAGTTATGCTTGTTTCTATTTTTATATTTGGTTCGTGGACAGAACAAAAATCTGTTGTGACCAATTGAAAAAAATATTTATTAATCATTAACAAAAAGTCATATATGCTTGTAACAAAGTGTACACCCCTAAAGTTACCTAGGGAACTGGATAAAGTCATAAATCAGGTAATAGATTAAGATTTGAACAGAACAGATGTCATACAGGTACAATGAAGTATCCTGGTTAGCATTTTGTTATATGGACTATCCATCCGCACTGATAGGAGACTCATGTGATTTAGAAAAACCAGAAGAATATATATCAAAGTGTTGTAGTTTAATTCCAGATTGAGTAGAGCCATAATAAGAATTATCCAAGCCTTGATCAGCCACTCTCTCTCTTTCTCATATATATATATATATATATTTATGCGCCCTTTTCAAGCCTAGCCAGTTTCCCGGTTTCTTTGGCGTATATGTTCCCCCCAGCTGGACGGGACGCCAGTCCATCGCAGCATTATTCAAGAAACAGGAAGAAAGAGCGAGAGAAAGTTGGGGCGAAAGAGTAAAAACAAGGGTCACCACAACCCCTGCTGGAGCTTCGTGGAGCTTTTAGGTATTTTCACTCAATAAACACATACAACGCCTGGTCTGGGAATCGAAACCGCGATCCTCCGACTGCTGCTCTGACCACTGGGCCATTGTGCCTCCACTCACTCACACACACACAATAATAATAATAATAATGATAAGGCATGGCTGAGTTGTTGAGAAGCTTGCTTTCCAACCATGCAGTCAAGTTCAGTCCCACTGCGTGACACCTTGGGCAAGTAACATTGATTATAACCCCAAGCCAACCAAAGTTTTGTGAGTCAATTTAGAAGACAGAAAGTGAAAGAAGTCCATTGTGTATATATATATATATATATATATGTGTCATCATATATATATATGTCATCATATATATATATATATATGTCATCATATATATATATGTCATCATATATATATATATATGTCATCATATATGACCAGTTTGACAGAATTATGTAAACTGCAGGGTTGTGTTGAGCTCCATTGTCGGCTTTGGCATGGCCACCACGGCTGAATGCCCTTCCTAATGCCACCCACATCACAGTGTGTACTGGGTACCTTTTTTTTCATGCCACTGGCACTAGTGAGATTCCTAAGCAATTTGCAAGACAGGAAAAAAAAAATCAGAGTAAAGGAAAAGTTAAATACTTCCACTTGAGAGTATTTGAAGAGGAGGTGGTGGTTTTAGGCCAGAAGTGTTGAACAGCTGAAGCATATCTTCCCAAAGTGGGCGATTTGAACTTAGAGGTGGGCGATGGGCGAATCTCTAGAAAATGGTGGGCGATTTAAGATTTTGGCGGGTGATAATGAATTTTTAGAAATTAAGTCTGCATTTACTGATATCTAGGCATGCTTAGAATAAGGATACACTTTTGTCGATTTGACTACTCGCATGAGTAGTCCCTTTGTATAAAAAAAAGCGGACTTGTTTATCGATCGAATATTTTTGTCGCAGTCTTTGAGATGGTTGTCATGCGGGCTAAAAATAGCAGCCAAATAGGCCTAGGCCTTAAATCACACTCCATTACAATTTTTTTTGCATAATCATATGAAGTCCCGCGTATAGAATTCAAATTCGCAAAAAATTTCTGAAAACTCCGAAAACTAAAGAAGTTATAAGAGGTTATATGTCGTGCGTAATTCTGTGGTTTCATATCAAAACAAAAGTGCTCTTTCAGGATGTTGACAAAATGCGCAGTCACGCACAGAATGACAGCTTTGGAATTGGGTTTCTTCAGTGGGTGAAAATGATCAAACTTTAAACCTCTATAACTTTTTTTAAATATTTTCCCGGGAAAAGTTGAATAACTTGGAAAGGTCTTCTCTTTGGGAATACCATACAGCCTATCTGATGCCGTCTATAAAAATTCGATTTCACATTTTCACTTTAACTGATGCCTCCAGTCAAGAAAATTTGTCAACATAGGCGTAAGAGTGGCTGTGTGGTAAGTAGCTTGCTTACCAGCCACATGGTTCCAGGTTCAATCACACTGCGTGGCACCTTGGGCAAATGTCTTCTACTATAGCCTCAGGCCGACCAAAGGCTTGTGAGTGGGTTTGGTAGACGGAAACTGAAAGAAGCTCGTCGTATATATATATATATATATATATATATATATATATGTGTGTGTGTGTGTGTGTGCGTGTTTGTCCCCCCAACATCACTTGACAACAGATGCTGGTGTGTGTACGTCCCCGTAACTTAGCGGTTCGGCAAAAGAGACCGATAGAATAAGTACTAGGCTTACAAATTCCTGGGGTCGACTTGCTCGACTAAAGGCGGTGCTCCAGCATGGACACAGTCAAATGACTGAAACAAGTAAAAGTACAGAAGTGGTTATTTATCGTTTGGATGTATTCCCTCTCCTCAGAACTCGGTTACCAAAATGCCTTTTTTGCCATCAAACATTGACCAAGGAAGCAATGAAACCTTCACGCTTGAAGTATCACTTTGATGCAAAGCATTCTAACAAGAAGGACAAGCCGTTGTCATACTTTTTGCAACTGAGCTCCTCTTTCAAAAAGAAATACAAACATTGAACACGCTACTCCAGGAAACTAGTAAACAGGAGAATGACGGGTTGGTTGCATGTTGCTAAGTCTGCAAAGTTTCACACAATTGGAGAAATATTACTTCGCCCAGTTATCGAAGAGGTTTTGTCAACCGTTATGCACGAAAATCCCGATAGCATTATGAAAAAGATCCCATTTGGTAATAACACAATTTCTCGACGCATCGATGAAATGGCCAACGATGTCAAACATCAGCTCATTAATATTCTCCAGGGTTCTGAATTTTCTATACAAGTGGATGAATCAACTGTTGTTGACAATCAATGTTTAATGATGGTGTATGTTCGGTATTTCAGCGAAGACCTTCAACTTTGTGAGGAAATGCTGTTCACAGAGAAATTGTTGCTTGATTCAAAAGGTGTAACTATTTTTCACACTCTAAAGTCTTTCCTTTTTGAACATAATATCCCACTCAGTAATATTCTTGCCTGTGCGTCTGGTGGCGCCCCTTCGACGATTGGAAGATGACAAAGGTTTTTCATCTCTCCTAAAGCGTGAAATTTCCCACCAGATACTAACTGTTCATTGCTTGGCACACCGGCAGCATTTAGTGGCAAAAAATATGAACAGTAAATTGAGTGATGCGCTACAGTTAGTTACCAAGACTGTGAACAAATTGAAGTCCAGTCCCTTGTCTGATCGAATTTTCTGTCAATTCTGTCTGAGAAATAACGAGGATCATACTAAACTCTTATATCATACCGAAGTGCGGTGGCTGTCAAAAGGAAACTACGCTTTGTTGAACTATTTTATGTATCTTTTTCTTTGAAAATGTTTCACTATCCGCTTCATTGATGGCTGCAAGGTGCGATATACTCACAAAATTAGATTATTTGAATAAGTGATTGCAAAAAAACAGAAAAACTCTCGGTTGTAAATCATTTACCACTACCTTCATTTCGAAATTGGTGTTAAGACTAACATTTCAAAATGTCAATTCCATCAATTTCCACAACTTGGTTCTTTGAAAGATGAATTAGTTGATGAGGATTTAACTACATATCGCAACTATTTACAATCATTGCACGATAACATGGTGGAGCGATTTCAAGATGTTATTGCGCTGAATATTCCAAATTGGTATAGCAATCCGTTTGAAGTCGATTGCGAGGATGATGTCCAGGAGGAATTCATAGAATTGTAAAATGACAATGACGTCATAATGGCAAAGAATGTTTGTGGTACCATCAGAGAATATTGAATTCCTACCCCCAGTCTGTGGAAACAGCTGAAATTACTTTTGCTTGCCTTCCCTACCTCACACCTGGTTGAATCTGGTTTTAATAATGTTGGAACTTTGCTTTCCCATAAAAGAATTGGACTGGATGCGACACAACGAGGAGATGTGTGGCTAAAGTTGTAAAGTTTGGAACCGAATGTATCTGCTCAAGCTGCCTCGCACCAGACACATGGTTCTCATTAAAAACTATTGTTATTTTCCTTTATAATACAATCATTAATTATTTTTGCATCGGTAATTCTGATCAGTGGTTCATCTGGGGAAAATGAAAATCAGTGTAAAAGAAAGCGCAAATTCCCAGAAGTTAATCTGTCTGCTTAATATAGAGTTAACGTTAGAATTTTATTGACACTAATGACAAAACTAAACCCACAATAAGGGATTTGTAAACAACCACATATTTAGTCCAAACGGCACTAACAGGGCAACGAGTCTACGATAGAGTGTGTGTGTGTGTCAAATGATACTGGGTGGGGGTTTTTGTGTTGGGGATGGAGATTGTGTCAGGGGTTTGTTTTTTTGTTTTTTTTACACAGGTGGGCGATGGAGCATTTTTTAGCCGATAGGTGGGCGATATTGCAATTTAGTACGAAAAGTTTGGGAAACACTGAGCTAAAGTATGATACAGGGACGAGCATAGTGTGTTGCTATAAGAGGAGATATATGCTACTCCATATTATATTGGGGTAGGTGGAAATAGTTGAGGAGATAAAAATAGTGATAGAGTGCCACTACAAACTTTCAAGGGTCAAGAAAGTGATCATAAGGGAGGATATGAACAGTGGGTTATGGAAAGGGTGGAGAGAGGTGAATCTAGTGAGTGATGAACAAGGGTGGAGGCAGGTTGATGGGAAACATCAGTATGGAGAGATATAAGGTGGGGGAGGTGGAAGTGACTCAGGAAGAATAGATCAGAAGGTAAGGGGATGATGTGTGAGGTGTTGGAAGGAGATGTATGGCACATGAGGCTAGTTATAGTGAGCAAGGCATGATGGCAGATATGAGAAGGTGTAGAGAAAGATAGCAGATATGTGAGGTGTTAAAATGGAAGAAAGAGAGATAACTGAGGGCTCAGAAAGAAGGTGGTCAGTGAAAATAGTGTGGCTGAGGAAGGGAAACTAATGGGAGTGATTCCAGTGGGGGAGAATATAGTGCAAAGAAAGCGGGGGCGGGGCGGGAGTAATATGTGCTGATACTGGCCTCAAGTGATCAGTTGCCAAAGAGTGCCATGGATAGAAGAATGGGGACAAATGGAATGACAAAGCAGAATGGGTTATAAGCATAAAAGAGAATGCTCTTAACCGGTTACCATTCAGATTACTTTGTCAAGTTTAATGCTTATCTATATGCATTATTTTGAATTGATCACGCACCATCACCTAGCTTTGAGATTTAGATGATAGGATTGTTTATTTTTAAAATGACAATGTAGGGTAAGTGTGAAAGACCATATCTGGCTGATCTGAAGATAAAATAGGTTAAATATTTTGACCGGATATGGCCAGTTTGAATGCTAAAGTGTTAAGACATCATTTTTTTCTGTGGTGTATGGATCTTCTTGAGCACAGAAAATCACAAACCATCTTGTTTTCTTTGTCCTCACTTCCACGAGGCTCAGCATCCTAAGATCAACCTTCGTCACTTCATCCCGTGTCTTCTTAGATCTCCCTGTTGAGCACCAGGTACTTGTTTATACAGCTATCTTCATGCATACACATTACACGGACAAACTAGCAGTCATTTCTATTGCACACCAATCTAATTGCCCTCACGCCTAATTTTTCTGGTAACACTTGAACAGTTTGCAGACATTGCATACCCAACAGAGTATACTAGTTATTCTGCTCTAATATTCATGTCTTCGCCATTCAGTACCGTCATTTCACCATTATGTAGCATTGCTGTCTGTACAGAAGCATAATGCAATCTACCTTTCATATAAATGTGCATGCTCTGTTTTGACATCAAGCGATGGTTGTAAATGAGCATCAATGTCATACAAGCGATGTTCGTATCTAATCTTCCATGTTATGTCTAGCCATGGGAAAATATTATCTTACTTGGAAACTAGTGAGTGTTGGCAATAAAAAAGGCATCCCGCCATAGAAAATTTGCTGCAACAAATTCCGTCTAACCCATGCAAGCAAGGAAAGTGGACGTTAAACGACGTTGATAATGATGATGATGTGTGTTTGTCTTAGGGGGTACATCGCACTTCCTTTCTAAGATGGGTAAAAATTGAAGGCGATGTTGCTGTCATTTCTAAGAAGCCGGTAAAACACGAGAAGTACCTCAGTTACCTACGATATTGTCACGCCTGATGGGAGTGAGCTATGTTCAAAAGTAATACAAACAGGATAATCCTGTCGTTTAAAGACTATTTAGAATATCATTATCCACTGTTTTCCCCCTTTTCAAACGTTGCGATATGATTTGAGGTAGATTTAGCATCAGTTTCTAGCAGGTTGAGCGATCACAAAGATACTTCCTCGTTGGCTCTTTAAAAGGTAATTAGAGTGGGTGTCAACCTTTTTTTGAGCATAGGTCGAATCCACAACACAGTACCTGCGCGAAACTGATGCGGATATCTGATTGAAAATAATACTTTGCTTCACACTCAAACAGAAGGTGTTCTTCCGAGATATCTGACACGTGGTAAAAATAAATAAAAAATGATGCAAAAATGACCAGAGAACGAAAAAAGAAAAAAAAGATATGAGCATAACTTTTCTTCTTCTTTAAACATTTATACGTGGTTAAGCATAATTAAGTAATAATAATCGCTATTTTCCAAAAATAAGCTCTAAAAGTTGTTCAGGGAGCACAATGGAATATACAATATATATTTGTGTGAATTTTAAACAATATTTCTATGTAAATAAGTATAAATATTATTTGGGAGAAGATCTGTAAAGAGAGCGAAGAGAACTTGACGGCAAACAATAAAAGTTTTCATGATGAATTTAATTCAAACTTATAAGAAAGTACAAAACTTTATAAAAGCTTATAGGACAAGTTATGGTGGGAGTTGCTTGAAAGTAATCGCGTTACATTTGTATGCAAACACTTTGTCTTTTAAAACTTATGATTATTCATTTTTGTTTGTCAAAATAAATCATTTGAGGTTTTACAGGTGTAACAAAAATTATTAGATAAATAGTTACTCATGAGATTTTTAAAGAGTAATAAATGAAAGAGAAAAGAACTTAGTAGAAACTCCCTACAAGTTTAATTAAACCGAAATATAATTCCACATAAATTTTTTAAAAACTTCACAAATTAATTCTGAAGTTTCTTACCTGTGAAGCCAGCTTAAGTGTCTACGCAAGCCTGTTCTTATTGTGTTGCAAGTAGATCGTAACAAAACATATTTTAAAAGATTAGACATATTTTGAAGTCAGAAACTAAAACAACTCACCTGGTTTAAAAGAATAATTGCAACATTGGTTACTTCTAGTATAACTTTTCTTCTTCTCGCTGGTAGAAGAAAATGAATTAAAAACAGTTTTGCACAGTTGAAGCGAGTACTTACAATATAAGTAACGTGTATACCGAGGGAAGTGTGTCGCCTGCTGTCAGATTACACCTGATTTCTAAATGGGCGGGGCTGTGCGTTAGATCAGTCAAGTGTTTGGTTTAGGCAGTTCACATTTTTATTTATTCATTTATATGTGCAACCTAAACCATGTTTCTATAAACTTTGCAGCAATAAAAAAACCCCCAAAAAAGAATGTTTGGTTAGACACATACAAGCATATGTATTTTCCAATGCGTATGCTGGGAATTTATTTAAAAACTTTATTTCTTATGGACAGAAAAAAAGTTTAAATTATGGCCGGGCAAAAGAAAAAAAAATTGCGAAGTTTATTATGAAAGGTATTTCTATTTGCGACTTGGGAATATACAAAGCAATTGGGAACTGAAATTATTCGTGGAATTGGTTTGCTGAGAGCTTACTTATTTATATATTTAGATAATATTCTAAAAATAAATATAAAATTGACGAAAATGTATGTTAATTAAAAACATGCATTTATGAAAAGAAATCTCTCACACCTAACAATGGAACAAGTCTATTTTATTGTAAGAACAGGGTTGACAGTCTTTGTAAAGGGAGATAAGTGAACTCGTCTTAACATTGAAAAAATGACGACTGGCCTTCCATAGTTAAGAGAGAAGTCAAGATTTACTTTCCATGTGTTTTGAAAGACAAGGGTGATCGAAAAAACATTTGAGAGACGAAATTCATCATCGTATGAAATTTAAATAAAAATTATCATTCATGTATAGGGAATACCAATTATATTTATGAATACTATTATATTTAAAATAGTGATTATGAAAGAGATTATTAATATCATCCATCCTGCAAATAAAATATCGTTTTCTTAATAAAAGGTATTTGTTGATCAGAAGATAAATAATATGTTGTTTGTTTTTCAAAGGCTTGGGTTATCTGAATTTATTTGGAATGTTCCTTTTGGCAAACGTGATTTGCAGCCGAGTCTCACAACGGAGAGAGGTTGAGAGGGAAATGACGTCACTCGACTAACAACACCGCCATTTTTCACTGTACATGGCGCAGGACGTTGCTTTTGGAGTTCGAATCATGGAAGACCAAGAAGCTATACTGGATGCACTAACTGGTTAGCATGCCATTCGTTATTGACCCCTTTATTCGATTTAACAGCAGACAGTCGTTATATGTTATCTAATACGCGTCTTTGTTTCCCATTTATCCGCAGAAGTGGAGCGCAAGGCAAATAAGGAGATTCCTCCTATATTGGACCAGTACTTGCTGCAAGTAGCCAAGACTGGAGAAACACTGTGAGTTCATATCGACATTTATTTCCCAATTATTTATCAATAATTATCCATATTTATCTTGGGGGATTAATCAAGGCTGTAGTGTCCTTCAGTTTGATGTGAAACTATTAAATGCGAGCACACGTACCCGGTACTCGGAGACATCGAGTCACGAAATAATAGATTGCTGCTTCAGTCTCGACGGGCACTTGGCTTCCTCGGATGAATTTATTGTAAATACTCTTCGTTTTATTATTATTAAGCGCATTGTTTTCAAATATTCTTTATTTTCAAAACCCATAAATGGGGAGAATCCTCACTAAATGCTTCGTAAGAGGTTGGCAGGTTGTAAATATCCTCCACATTTTCCTCATCTAATTATCAAATGATTGGAAATTTGTTTTAAATATATAGAATCATTTGCATACACGTGTGTGTGTGTGTGTGTATATATATATATATTGATTGTATATGTACGTCTGTATAATGATTGTATCCGTGTGTACATGTAAAGTTGTTTCTATATATATATATTTATATATAAATATATATATTTATACTTATATTGTGTGTACATACGTATACATTATATAATGTATGTATATATATATATATATATATATATATATATATTATGTGTTCATACGCATATATATGTGATGTTTACATGCATTGGTTCTGTATACATACATATATATATATATATAGTCTGTATATGTACATAACATTTATATCCGTGTGTACATGGTGAGTTTAAGTGCTTATATATTCGTATCCGTGTGTAAGTTTGTGTATATATACGCATGATTGGTGTTTATATATATATATATATTAAAAATGTATGTATATATATATATATATATTAAAAATGTATGTATATATGTATTAAAAATATACATATAAAGTTTCTGTATTTTAAAGATGTGTATATGGTGTGCATATATATATATATATATATATATATATATATATGTCTGTACATGTTTGTATCCGTGTGTACGTGTAAAGTTTTAAAAAAATCTTACAAAATGTGTATATTGTATACATGTATTTTTGGTGTGCATGTATCTATGGTGTATATATATATATATATATATATATATAATATATATTATATATATATATATTATATATATATATATGGATGTGTGTATATATATATATATGGTGTAGTTTATCTTGTACATGTTTGTCATTACACTGCGGCCATGGGGAGCACCACCTTTAGTCGAACAAATCGACCCCGGGACTTATTCTTTGTAAGCCCAGTACTTATTCTATATATATATATATATATATATCTATATATATATATATGGGATGTTGTGTATATATTATATATATATATATAATATGGGATGTGTGATATATATATATATATATATATGGATGGGATGTGTGTATATATATATAATATATATATATATGGGATGTGTGTAATATATATATATATATATATATATGGATGTGTGTATATATATATATATATATATATATGGGATGTGTGTAATATATATATATATATATATGGGACATGAATATATATATATATTATATATATATACATATATATACACACAGAATATGTATGTGTGTATGACATTTGGAGTGTATATATATTCATCTTTTTTTTTGTGTGTGTATGTATATATATATATATATATATATATAATATATATGGTGTAGTTTATCTTGTACATGTTTGTCATTACACTGCGGCCATGGTGGGGCACTACTGAATTGAAAAATTTTTACCTGAATGAATCGACCCAGTACTCAATTTTTTAAGCCTGGTACTTATTCTGTCGGTCTTTTTTACCGAACTGATAAGTTATAGGCTCATAAACACACCATCACCAGTTGCCAAATAACTAAAACTCTTAAGGCGGTGCTCCAGCATGGCCGCAGTCAAATGACTGAAGCAATAAAAGAATATGTATAAAATAAAATATGAGGTGTGTGTGTATATATATATATATATATATATATATATATATAATATATGGGGAATATGTGTGTGTATGTATGTATGTGTGTGTATATATGTATGTATATATCATCATCGTCATGATCATTTAATGTCTGTCTTCCATGCTGGCATAATTTTGATGGTCAAACAGGAGCTGGAAAGCTGCACAAGGTTCCATTGTCTTCTTTGGTGTGGTTTCTATGGCTTGATGTCCTTCCTAATGTGAAGCACTTTCGAGTGTACTAGGTGCTTTACGCAGGGCACTAACACCAGCAGGGTCACCAAGTAACTTGCGAGACAGAGACCCCCTCAGCTGGGGGAGGGAGTGGAACTGTGGGAAGTTGGTTTGTTCCAAGTGAGAAGTTAGAATATAATAGAGGGATACAGATAGGTGTCTTACTATGGAGGAAATGCTGGGTTACCCCAGTAGGAAAAGGAGAGGTAGGAGAGAGTTAGAGAATAAGATAGATGGTGTTGGAGATGCATGAGGACCTACTCACAGGGAACATTGGGAAAGTAGAAGTGGTGGTTCAGAGGCAAATGTGAAGGGAGATGCTTTGAGATGGGGAAAGAGGTGACTGTAATAAGTGAGAGTGGGAATGTAAAAGGATTAAGCTCCTTCATGTGTCATATTGACACTTAGGGCGGTTTTCCCAGTTTTTGTAGCATATAAATTGGCCCCACTGGATGTGATGCAGGACTGCTCATTTCCCCCAGCTTAATGGACTGGAGTAATAGTAAATGAAGTGTTTTACTTAAGAATACAACACATTGTCTGGTCATGGAATCAAAACCACAATCTTAACCACTAAGCCATGCTCCTTCAATTATAGGGTTTTTGTATGATGTATATATGGTATGTGTGTGTGTGTATATATATATATATATATATATATACACACACACATGTATATATTGTATATACATGTGTGTGTGGGGGTGTATATATATAGTGTATTTGGATGTATGTATGGTGTATTTGTGTGCATGAAGTATGGTGTATATGTTTCTTATTTATATGGAATATTTGTAGTTATCCATGTGTGCGTATGTATTTAAACCATTAATAGTTTCGTTATTTGCATTCATCATCATCATCATCGTTTAACGTCCGTTTTCCGCGCTAGCACGGGCTGGACGGTTCGACCGGGGTCTGGTAAACCAGGAGGCTGCACCAGGCTCCAGTCTGATCTGGCAGAGTTTCTATAGCTGGATGCCCTTCCTAACGCCAACCACTCCGCGGGTGTAGTGGGTGCTTTTTACGTGCCACCTGCACAGGTGCCAGGGAGGGTCCGGCATCGGCCACAATCGGTTGGAGCTTTTAACGTGCCACCGGCACGGAAGCCAGCTAAGGCAGCGCTGGCCACGGCCACGTTCGGATGGTGCTTCACACGATATTTCTGATGATTTGGGTAAATGGCTTTTAAATTATGTATCTCAATTGTGTAATTACACTTGATGATTATCTCAACGAAACAGCTGTTGAATAATGTTTGAACTGTATGTGAAATTAATGTTTTTCTGTTAAATATGTTTCCCTTAAAGATTGTTTTAGCCATGTTCATACAGTGTTCATACTCGACAGTGTAAGTACCTTGAGAGAAAAGTTGGACCTAAGAAACATCAGTTGTGGTGTGCAAGAGAGATGCTTGCGCTGGTATGGTCATGAAGTGAGAATGGATGAAGATAGTTGTGTGAAAAAGTGCCACACCCTAGCGGTTGAGGGAACCTGTGGAAGAGGTAGACCCAGGAAAACCTGGGACAAGGTGGTGAAGCACGACCTTCGAACTTTAGGTCTCGCTGAGGAAATGACCAGAGACCGAGACCTTTGGAAGTATGCTGTGCGTGGGAAGACCCAGCAGGACAAGCGAGACCATAACCTGTGGCCTCTATCTGGGATGTAGCGAGTCCACTTATGCATAACTTTCCTTCTTGTGACACAAACCCTACATGTGAAGACCTGTTGCGGCAAGTGAAAATCGAAATCGATCAACATCAATGGAAATTGTAGCTGTGATACCAGTGCCGGTGGCACATAAGAGAACAATCCGAACGTGGCCGTTGCCAGCCTCGTCTGGCACCTGTGCAGGTGGCACGTAAAAAGCACCCACTACACTCACGGAGTGGTTGGCGTTAGGAAGGGCATCCAGCTGTAGAAGCACTGCCAGATCAGACTGGGCCTGGCGCAGCCTTCTGGCTTCCCAGACCCCAGTTGAACCGTCCAACCCATGCTAGCATAGAAAATGGAAGTTAAACGATGATGATGATGATGAATTATGTATGTATATGTAGGTTTGTGCCACTTGGTTTTACTACAATATAATATGTTGGAGTTTTTGTTATTGAACTCTTAGTTACTGTGGATTAATTTTTTGTTGTTTACATATGAGTTCTCCCTGTCTCTCTATATACATATTCACCATATATATGTTTTGTGTGTTTGCGTATGTTTCTGATAGATTATATATATATATAATCTATCAGAATTAAGAGGATTTAGAAATCCAAGTGGTTTTCTCAGCACTCCTGTGGATGCTGACTAATTCTGCATAGAAATGGAAAGTCTTCTTTAAATCAAACCATTTTGTACAAACTAAAATTCCAGGGAGAATTTGTTAGTCATAGAGTATAATGCAGTAAGTTCAAGAATGGTGTTTTTGGTATTATATTTATTCTGTCATTACCATCATTACAACATATTACATATGATTTACACTCATCTCATCAGACAAAGGTCAAAAAGCAATACAGATGACACTTGGGAAAATGATACATACAGTTGTGATGACCACAGTGGGAAGACTATGTGTGTATAGTGAGGATGCAAAATTTTATATGTAAATAAAATATAGAGTAAGACAGCATGAAAAACAGATCATTTTAGTCTTACTAAATATGGTGTATATGAATGACATAATCATTGAGTATCCATTTTTCCATGCATGGGTCAGATGGAATTTGTTAAGGCAGATTTTCTACAGCCAGATGCCCTTGTCATAAACCATATATATATGTATATAGTTAATCCAAACATGAAAACACCAAGAGAAAACACAACAACGCGAGGATGTGGAACAAATATAGTATTATTGGATGCTAAGGGAGGAAGGAGGGTTTAACGTTTTGAGCGGAGCTCTTCGTCAGAAACATAGGAAAAGGAAAGATCCAGAGAAGGAAAGACAGAGGGAAAAAAATTGCCAACGGTACACACGAGGTCACATTATGTATATATATCTATATATCTATATATATATGTAATGAAATAAATGTGTATGGTTTATCATCATAACTGTTTAACATCCATTTTTCATGCTGGCATGGCTTGAGCAGTTTGACAAAAGCTGGCAAGCCAGAGGATTGTGCCATATTCCACTGTCTTTGGCATGGTTTCCTTAGCTGCATGCTCTTCCTAGCACCAATCACTTTATGTAGTGTTCTAGGTGCTTTTTACATGGCACTAATGGGGTCACCAAGTAACTTGCAAGATTAGATTCCTCAACTTGGTGGGGGTGGGTGGAGTATTGAGGGAGATGGCTTTGTGCCAAGTGATGAGAGGTATGATAGAGGGAGAGAAATTGGTATCTTGGTGTAGAGGCTACTTCTGTTGGAAGAGAGAGTGAAGATGGATTGAACTGTATCCTCAAGTTGCAGGAAGGGAATATAAGTGGACAGGGTAAGTGAATAGTTAGGTTTCCGAGAGTGGGAAGAATGGAATGTAGTGACTGGTGAACATGGATGAAGGGAGGGCGGGTGTTAGGAAAGTGAGTTGTGAGGTAGTGGCATAAATGATCTTCCTTTAGGGCCTCATTTTTGCTTAGATGAATGGGTCTTGTCAAGCACAGCAAATTACTAATTATCTTGGACCTTTGTAATGTCTGTGAGGCTCAACATCAGGATGTCGTTCTTCACTATTGCATCCCATCTCTTCCTAAGTCTCCCTTTTCTATAGGTTCCATCTGCATTTAGTGATTGGCACTTTATACAGCTGTCCTCATCCATACACATCATGCCAGCGCACACTATATTTGATGCCCCTGATGCTGAGTTTTTCATTTCACCACATTTACACTTTATTGTACATGCACACTAACATTGCACATCTGGAATATGCTAGGGTCATTTCTTTCAAGCCTTTTGCATGTGTTCTGCCTTTACAGCTCAAGTTTCACTACCATGCAGCATTGCTGTTTATGCACAAGCATCATACAATGACCTTTCACTCTGAGAGGTCTTTTGTTGCCAATAGAGAAAAGAGCTCTCTGAACTTTCTCCATCCTAGTCTAGAAAGAATACTTTCACAACTTCTTCCATTGCTAATTAGATCACCTAACTTACTATATCCTACCTCTAAGAAACCTCCCAGGCATTTGAAGAAATTTATTTCCGATGTACATATATATGTATGTGTATAGGAGACCCCTTTCGGTCATGAGTGACCGTGGGATTGCACCTAGAAAGTTACCTTCCAAGGCACAAGTCAGAGCAAGATTGTTTGTGGAAGGCCAGCAGTCGCCCATGCATACCGGCCTCCCCTTTCCACACCACCGATGTTATCCAAGGGAAAGGCAAAGGGACTGATACAGCTTGGCACCAGTGATGTCGCAACTCATTTCTACAGCTGAGTTAATTGGGGCAACGTGAAATAAATTGTCTTGCTCAAGAACACACCACACAGCCCGGTCTGGGAATTGAACTCACAACCTCACGATTCAAAGCTCTATGCTCTAACCACTAAGCCATGTGCCTTCACATGTATGTATGTGTGTGTGTGTATATATGTGTGTGTATATATATATATATGTATATATATATATATATATTTACATACACATGTATGGTGTCTCTGTGTATATATATTGGTGTGTGTGTATGCATGCATGTATCCATGTAGCTTGTATATAGTGTGTGCACAGGCTGAGTGGTTAAGAAGTGTGCTTTCCAAGTTTGTCGTTTCAAGTTCAGAGTTACTGTGCAGCACCTGAGCATTTGTCTTTTACTGTAGGAGTAGGTCAACAAGTTCTTTGTGAGTGAATTTGGTAACAGAAACTGAAAGAAGCCTTGACACGATATGATTGTTGTAAACAAACATCACCGTTCTGCAAGCAGTATTGTTTGTTTCCAATGTTTCATGATAAATATCTGGCTGTTGGGAACAGGTGAAAGGGGCAACAAGAAGAGCATCTGGTTCTAGAAAATCTGCCTCAACAAGTTCCATCTGACCCATGGAAACATGGCTGTTAAAACAATGACATGCAGAGTGTGTATGTATTGTTTATCTTTTACTTGTTTCAGTCATTGGACTGCAGTCATGCTGGGGCACCACCTTGTAAGGTTTTAATCGATCGGATCAACCCCAGTACTTAATTTTTTTAACCCTTTTGATACCAACCCAGTTGAAACTGACACTGGCTCTGTAATGCAAATGTCTTGTTTTCAAAATTTCTGAATTGAAATTTTCCACCAAACCTAATCACAATTTATGTTCCTAACACTAGCTTATTCTTTGTTATATTTAAAATTAATTGAAAGAAACACAGAGCATCTCAACAGAAATATGGTAGAAAAAGGATGAAAGTCTGATGTTTATTGTTGGTCTCTTTATTCTAAGCCACTAGGTTACAGGGAACATAAACAAACCAACATCAGTTATTAAATAGTAGTGGGAGACATACATACACAAACACAATGGACTTCTTTGAGTTTCCATTTATGAAATCCACTGACAAGGCTTTGGAAGAAGACGATTGCCCAAGGTGCCATGCACTGGGATAGAGCCCGGAACCATCTGGTTGGGAAATAAACCTCTTAACATAAATTTGAACTTATTCTCATGTATGCATTGTCAGAGCACACCAGCAAATAGGTTTTTTTAAAAACTATTTGCATATGGTCATGAATTAGATGCAGCCTTAATGTTGTAGACATTTTTGAATGCACATAATGGATTGGATGATTTGACTGAGGACTGGCGAACCAGATGGCTGCACCAGGCTCCAATCTTGATCTGGCAGAATTCTACCGCTGGATGCCCTTCCTAATGCCAAGCACTCTCAGAGTGTAGTGGGTGCTTTTATGTGCCACTGGCACGAGGACCAGTGGCAGTACTGGCAACAGCCACACTCAAATGGTGTTTTTTACGTGCTACCTGCACAGTCCAGCGGCACTGGCAGCGACCTCGCTCGAATGTCTTTTCACGTGCCAGTAAGGCGACGCTGGTAACGATCACGCTCGAATGGTGCTTTTTACGTGCCACCGGCACTGAAGCCAGTTTGTTGCTCTGGCAACGATCACGCTCGGATGGTGCTCTTAGTGCTCCACTAGCACAAATGCCGGTAATCGAATTTGGTTTTGATATATATATATATGTATGCATGCACATGCACATATTTCTATTTAATGTGTACATTTACCTGTATATATAGTGTATACATATGGTGGGGAAGGTTTGATAGAGTGCAGAGGAAGGGCTCAGTGAGTGTATAGTCATAAACAATGATTTTAGAACATCTCTAACTGTGGCAGATGGGTTCTCTCAAGCGTAATGAATCATCAATCATCTCAATCTTTTATCTTCTCTGTAAAACTCAGCATTTTGAGATCAGTCGTCAGTAGTTAGTCCTATGTATTCATAAGTATACATATGCGTGTATGTATATTTCAATAAAAACAAACATAATTGGTGTCTTTTGTTTTATATACATGTATGTGTTTCTCAAACCAATTGTCATTGTTATGCAAGACGATTGGCCTGTTGTATAATCTGAGTTTCCTCTTCAGTATTATTACTGAGTAAGTAAGCCAAGTGGTTTGTGCAGCAGGCCAATAGGTTGCATAAAAGCGACGATTGGCTTTTGGAAATGTGCACATTATCTAAAGATTTAAAATGCAATTATGTTTTCTGGTTTTATTAATGCATGATATGATTCAAACTCTGCACACTAGCCTATCCAGAGATGTGTTATTGATAACATGCAGTGCCTTGCAGGACACTTTAAATTTCATTTATACATATGTGTGTGTGTGTAAACAAGGACATCCAGCTGCAGAAAATCTGCCTCAACAAATTTTATCTGATCCATGTAAGCATAGAAAAGTGGGCATTTAATTATGATGATGTACATATGCACATCATATTAATATCTATAAGCAAATACACAGACACACACATGCTCACGCAGGTACCACTGTCAGTTTCTCACTATACTATGAACATTCTTTCCTCCTTGGACTTTGTACCTGTTGTATAACCTCCCCAGACTTATCAGTGTTCTGTTTTGTTTTTAGATTTCTTCTCTCACAGAACTGAAAGAATTTTTTTCTTATATCAATGTTGTATCTAATTAATTTCCTTTCAACTTTTCTATTTTCCAAGCACTTCTTATCTCTTCCTGAACTCGAACCTTTCCTCTCTTTCTCACTTCTCTTGTTCAGTTTCCACATTTTCCTTCCTTCTATTTATACACTTTACTCATCTCTGTGTGCCTCACCACTTTTCTTCTTAGAGAACCAACATTTTTGTATCTGTATTTCAATTCTACTTTTTTCCAATTTTCACAATTTTTCTTTTCTTACTTTTCTCCCCCGTTCCTGAACTCCCTCCTTTCCCCCCCTCTTTTGTTCCATTATTCATGCTGTTCTTTCATGCAGTAACATCTCACACCCATATCCTTGCATATACTTTGATCACCCCACCCATGTTTCTTTTGCTCTTCCTTTTAATTTGTGCCTGCTCCCACCTACATACGCTCACCACTAATGCTCTCATCATCACCATCATTTAATATTTGATTTCCATGTTGGCCTGAGTTGGATGATTTGAGTGGATCCAATTGACAGGAGCACTGCATTCTGATCAATGTCTGCTCTGGCACAGTTTCTTCAGTTGGATGCTCTTCCTAATGCCGACCACTTTGCAGATGATTGAATGTCTTTTGTTTTTGTTTTTTTTGTTGGCACCAACACTAGTGAGGTTGCTATGTAGCTTGCAAGACTAAAATCCTCATCAACTCAGTTGAGAGTTGGAAATGTATAAAGGTGAATGTAGTAAATAGTGGAGGGATGATGAATGATGAGTTTAATTTTGGGGAAGTTGGTGGGGTGTAGATGCTGATTTGCACTAAAGTAGGGAGAAGTGCAGCAGGATGGTAATAATACAGTAGACAGGAGAATGATCAGTGAAAGGGAGATGTAAGAATGATTGAAGAGAAAGATGTGGTGTGTAGGGAAAGTGAGAGATGTATGGTGACATGGGTAAGTGAAGAGGGAGTGATAGTTTGGTAGCCTAGATGAGTGGAGTGAACAAAGTAAAATGTGAAATAGAGAGGGACAATGTGATGAATAAAGGATGGATGTCAAGTGAAGTGGTTCCAGATAGTGAGAAAGATAACTGGTACCACAAACAAATGACAAAAATATGTAGTTCTGCCCTTATTTTATTACAGTAATAAAATCTTGCAGTTAGGCAAGTGATTAGTAATAGGAAATGAAGAGGAAGGATGAAGAAATTAGGTGTGGGGCGCAATTGTGTGTGTAGATATTGTGCTTCCAGAATTTCAGTTTTTACGAGATGGGTGAGTTCTGTTTGTCATCTCCTTGAAGTTCTAAGTCCTGAGATCAGCCTTCACCACTTTCACCTCTGTCTTCTTGGGTTTCCACCTTAAATGAGTGGCACCTCTTTATACAGCTGTTCTTATCTATATGCATCACATGGCCACAGCAGCACAGACAAATGCTCAAAACTTAAAATTCTTTTTTTGCCCTATTTTTCTCTCAACATATTTTGTGCTTTATCATTAATGCACACTGACTTTTCACATCTAATTGAGCATACTAGCTTCATTTCTTTTTAGTCTTTGCATGTCCTTTGCACCTAGAGCCCACATCCCTCTGCTATGTAGCATTGCTGTGCATACACAAGAGTCATAAAATCTGCCCTTCACTTTGCAAATGAACCATTTTTTTAACAACAGCAGTAATAGCTTCCTGCACTTTTTCTATCAACTATACTTTCAGAACAACCTCTTTTGCTGCTAATTAGGTCATTTAGAGAGCAGAAGTTGCTACTTCTAGGTAGTAGATAGGGATCCTTCTGAGCAGTTTAGAAAATTTATCTGCTGCATACAATGTTTACTTTCTCTGTTAACCTGCCTGTGTTATCACTACACCTTTTGTATGTCCACAGTTTGCATTAAGTACACTATAAAATTTCTATCAACTCCTTCCTTCTGTCTGTTTTCTACTTACTAAAATTTTGGTCTTTGCTAAGTTAATTTTGAGGCCTCTTGATTACAGATTTAGTTATAAGAACAAGGTCCTCAGTATTTAGCAGTTCCCATGGGAAACTAGTCTTAAACTCCTCTGTTATGGCCTGAGAGACTATGATAAAGGAGAAAGCTCAGAACTGAACCCTGACAAACTCCTTGCGCATTAAATTCATTGCTATGTCCATTGACTCTTATCTTACACCTCTGTACATAGCTTGTGTCTTTCACAAGCCACTTGTCTACCTTTAGCTTCCTAAGTGACCACCAAATCAGAGTGAGGCACTCTGTTCAAAACTTTCTCTTCGTCATCAAATACTAAGTACAGGGGCTTACTTTTAGCCAAGACCTGCTGCTGTCTCAATCAGAAGAGGGCATCTGTAATATTTTTTCTTGACACAAAACCAAACTGCATTTCATTTAGATTAATTGTTTCTCTAATCAAATGAGCTTATAACTCTTTTTGTAACTTTCATGAATTAGTCCAGTAATTTAATATCACTGTAATTCTATCTAAGGCATCTCCTTTACTCTTGTAGCAGTTGACTATACTGCTGTTATGTTAGTCATTTGGTATGACATCTTCTTGTACAACCTGACTGACTAAGCAGGTAACTAAGGCTATATCCTGCACTACTATTTATTTTAAGTATCAGTAATTCCTGAAGGCCCTGAGGCTTTTCCTGCTTCCATTTACTTAATTGCTTTTATCAAGCTGTTGCCAACTATAATGGCTGGTCCCATGTTGGGGCAACTTTCATTTTCCTGTGCATCCTTTACATTTGATAAACTTTCATAGTAGTACTTCAATGCCTGTAACTTTCCAAAGTCATTAAGCCTCTCTCTCACATATGTACGTATGTACATACATACGTATGATGGTTATAAACAAATGTCACCATCAGACATACAGTGTTCCTCATCTCTAACCTTCCAGAAAACCTATCTGGTCATAACCAAGTATTACTTTACTTGGAAACTGGTAAGGTTGGCTACAGGAAGGGCATCTGGCTATATAAAGTCTGCCTCAACAAATTCCATTTGACCTATGCAAAACCTAATCTTTATTTTTTTTTTAACAGGACTTCTCTTTACCTAATACTAGATATATGCTACCTTCCCAGCCTGATTTAATGTAGATGGTTGCCATTTCTGTGATGGCAACACTATCACTAATTGAATGATGTATGAATGTTCTGTCTCTGAAGAAATGATATTGCAATTTTACTATATAATTTACATTAAATAACTAATCATTCTTTGTTAATGAAATGTATGTAAGATGGTGTAACTAAATATTTTATAAATCTATTTTGTCATATCATCATCATCATCGTTTAACGTCCGTTTTCCATGCTAGCATGGTTGGATGGTTCAACTGGGGTCTGAGAAGCCAGAAGGCTGCACCAGGCCCAGTCTGATCTGGCAATGTTTCTACAGCTGGATGCCCTTCCTAACGCCAACCACTCCGTGAGTGTAGTGGGTGCTTTTTACGTGCCAGACGAGACTGGCAAACGGCCATGATCAGATGGTGTTTTTTACGTGCCACCGGCACGGAGGCCAGTCGGGGCGGCGCTGGCAACGGCCATGTTTGGATGGTTCTCTTACGTGCCACCGGCACTGGTATCACAGCTACAATTTCCATTGATGTTGATCAATTTTGATATATATATATATATATGCTTACATATCTACTTTCTCATTCAGTTTGTTTCAGTTTTAAATATAAATAAAAATACTGAAATTCACTGCACATTTACACAATGGAAATTCTTTTCTTGAATTCTGTTGCACCATATTAAGTTTGCATATTATAAATGAGTGATGTTATACAAGAGTAGGTATGTTATTAGATTGTTGCCTGCTGTAGTTACTAACTACATACATTGAGTTTGTTTCCTGTTGTGCTGTTCCCACAGTTGAGAAGGAATCTAATTGTTAAAGACCTTTTTCTCAATGAAAGTGAGTTATCTGTATGCAAACAAAGCTACTGAAACAGAACCTACACGAAGCCTCAGATACAGTTTAGAAAATATTTTTAAAAAGTTACCATTTCATTACATATTATTTTCAAAGACTTACCCATATGCTCTTTAGTAGAAATCTTCTTCAGAATGAATCTTTTCTACTTAATGGTGTGTGATTTGGCAAAAGCAATAATTATCAGAGTAAAATCTTTTGTGTCATTTAGTTTTATCACTTCATGTTTTTTATATTTTAGTTCAAAACTTCCTTTTTTTTTTTTGTCTTAAGGCTGATGACCTTGTGTCGATATTATCATTTTCTCATAGAACTAATTGAACTGGTTTTTTCTCATCTTAGTTATTTTTATCATATGCATAAATAAATTTTATACAATACAGTGTTTATGCCTGATTATATCAGATTAAACTGTGCATATTAGTAAATGTTAAAGAGTAAAGCGACAGTGTTTCTTTGTTTTATTCATGCCTTAAAGCTTCAAAATGCTGAAATGGTTGACCTTGCTTATATCATTCATGTTTGGTATTTATGTTTGTTCAGTCTGTCTTTAAACAATAATGATATACCAACAGCTAGGAAATTTGAACTTTATTACATTGCTGCTGTCATGCTTTGCATTTTAAATGAGATTGCTAATTGAAACATAATAGTTTCTTAAATGTCCATTTTAGTTTCTTATTTTTAAATTTGTATATTCACAAAATAGTTGATAGAGAATGTCTCTATTTTATTTTTCAAACTTTTGCAAAACATTTCCTAACTTTCTGAATTAAAAAAAAACAAACTAAGAATAATACAATTTAACATTTATCACATAACTTGTTAGTTTGATGATATTCTGTTGCATGCCAGCATCAGAAATGGTTATGGAAGTGAGATTAAAGATTGGAACTTGCTAACACACAAATAGACAAAAGTGTTTATTTGTATTTTGATGTAAATTTCATCAGTTCCAAAGTGTTGTCTCTTTACTTGATGACTTAGTTTTATAATTGGAGTAGTGAAGTCAATATTTCCAAAATTGGTATTTTACTATGTTATTTATAATAAAAGCAGATATTACGAGTTCTAGCAAATCCACCCATCTACGATGGAGGCATAAAATGAAGGAGAGAAGTCATAGCAGTAATATGTTTTGAGAGAAGTGTAAATGGACTTGATAGATTACTGGGTGTTGTCTTAGGGAAATCACATTATTGTTGCTGATACAGCATTCTATTGCAGCTATACGACATGTGTTTGCGACTAAGTGACATGCAATGACGATTCACTCCCGAACTGAAATAGGCTCCAGCCTCTGTATCATTATGTGGACCACTCCCAACAAAAGCCATAGCTTTCCTTTACTACTTAAAAAAGTATTAAGAAAAAAATTTATTTAGATATACTTTTAACTTAGTTCTTTACACTATTTTATGCTTGTTTACAAATTTCACAAATTTTCTTATGAAGCGTATTCCCTTCGATAATATCAATATGATTACAAAACTTTTTTGTAGATGATATTTTCTGTTTGGTTGACACTACTTTTCAAATTACTGGAGTCCATTGCTCTACTCATAGCAACGTATAATTGGCCAAAGTTTGACCCTGTGCCTTAACTGCTGTGAATGTGCGAGTGGCATCTTTAGGGTTGCAAAAAATCAAACTATCACTGTTTTATGTGAATAATGTCTGGATGTTCTGGTACCATGGGTTATTTTGATTGACAGAACTGAGATGTAAACAACTGCTGCTTCAATTAGCCGTTTTGAATCCTGCTTGAGACTGACATACTTCAATAACCACTAAATAATCACACACATTTTTTCCATTTTATTTTTGCTATTAACCGTCCTCGCAACTCCCTTCGTATCTACGATGGGGTTACGAGTTACTCTTGGTCGGTGAATTTTTAATAAAAATGCGAAGGTGTTTTATCAATTCAAAAATCGATATCCATGAAATAATCATACTTTCTGATTTTTTACTACTAAAAACCTTCCTGATGATCGTCTTTGTAATCCCGAAAAATATCATAACCATTAGTCCAGCTGTCTGGCTGTGAAGAGGGAACAGACAGACGGATATAATGCCCATTATAGTAAGATAGCAAATCTACCCATCTATGATGAGAAATAAAGGGATGGTATCACAAATCTAAACCCTCTAAATTTATGAACTATATTGGAGTGGGAAATCCAGAGTTAATCCTCGTTGCCGGAATTTTAACAAAAAAAAAAATCATAGGTGATTTATTAGTACAAAACTCATTATCCACTAATCATACTTTTCCACATTTTTTTTCACTAAAAACCTTCCTGATTACCTCCTTTGTAATCTTGAAAAACATTGTGACCATTGGTCCAGATGTTTGACCGTGAAAAGAGAACAGATAGATGGACACAACGCCCATTATAGTAAGATATAATATTGACTGCCTTTTACTGCATAAATTCTAAGTGCTAAGATATTACTTTCATTAGTTACAGCATGTGCACATAAGTTTAGTGTTATTTTGACTTAATATTTACATTGCAATTATTTGGTTTACGAAAATTTCAGACCAGTCTTGTGTATGTGGTGGATAGTAGCTAACATTTGGGTATCCATTTGATAGATTACACAGATTCAGTGGTGCCCTGAGCATTTAATAAATCTTGAAAAATCTTTTGAAAATAATTTTTTAAATTTTAAACTCTTGCCGAATTTGTTTTACAGTACAAGTATGACAGATGAAGCTAAATTCAGCATTAGTCTATGATCAATAGCTATAACTAGTTTTTTTTTTTGTTTTTGTCTCTTGCTTGACAATATCCAGTGTGTCTGTTCACAACCAGCCATATTTTTTTAGACTACATTATCTTGGATGTTCTTACGAGTGGGGTATTTGCTTTTTTTAGCAGTTCAAGAAACTACTTTAGGCATTCTTAGTGAAATTTATATTCCCTTTCATTTGAGCTGTGCAGACTGGAGTAAAACTTCAGTGTTATTTTGTTATGAGACAAGAGTAAAATATGAATTGAAATGTACTAGAAATTTATTGAATATAAAACATGTGTAGAAATATTGCTGATGTGATGGATAGCGAATTTTATCATGAAGATAATATCAAATTGTGTCTTAATAATAAAACGCATGCAAGAGAGAGGGCATGTCATTGATGAGGTCACAAATAGTGATGAAAGGACTTTGACAAACAAACAATTAGTTTGTTGGTTAGATAATCACAATCGTACTTTCTGATTTTTGTAATGCCAAAAACCTTCCTGATCGTCTTTGTAATCCCGAAAAATATCGTAACCATTGGTCCAGCCATCTGGCTGTGAAGAGGGAACAGACAAAGTGATGGACAGACCGACGGACATAACCGATTGACTGACAGTAAAGAAGTGATATAATGAGCTCCCACCCTCCCAGAACCTTGCAAACCCAATACAAAAATTAAGTTAACGTCTAAGTTTGAGATTTTAACTTTAGTATTTAAGGCAGAGGTTTGACAGAATCATTATTAAAATATCAGTCAAAATGTCTTACGGTGTTTAGTTACAGCTCTTCATCTTCTGGGTACCTTTTGTATTTCTATGCTTGATAAAATAAAGTACCTGTCAAGTAATGGAGGTAAAATATAATCAACTGTTTTCTTCCCTTAAATTTTTGCCCTTCTGATTAACAAATTAATGTCATTGATGTTGGAAGAAAATATATTTAGCTAGCGATAGTACTTAGAGCACTGTTCAAGTAAAAATTGATATTTTTAAGGGTAAAAATTATCTCAAACCAAATTGAAGTAATCTTGAAACAATTTTTTACTCATTAGATAATACCATCAAATCATATTTTTGATGCCTGCAGTTTATTTTTGAATGGCAATACTTCTTGAATAGGTATCAAAGTATATTTGGGAAATAAAGAACAGTTATTCTGGCTGTAAATGCATTTGCTTCAGTGAAATCATTCTTTCATAAAGATGATTTGCTATAGTTTGTTGAATCAGTTAATCCATAAATTGAATGTGAAAACTCTTTAATGTTAATCATGGATATTCATTGAACCACTCTACAATTGACTCCATATTTATGTTCTACATTTTATGACACTTTTACTATGAAAATGTAATGCACAGTTTCTGTCTACCTAAATTATATGCTGTTGTCTTATGTGCTGCAGCGATTGTTTTCCAATCTTCTTGCTCAGTGGCAGACAGCACATGCATATGTTTCAAGTGCAGACTTCATATAAGCCTCTCTCCTTGCTTCCCTGTTGGATGCTGTGTGTAATACCAGTACTTGTAGCTTAAGACACACTTGTTACTTAAGGGCTAACTTTATCAATCATAATATAGTATCTTTTATCTTGTGCATGTGTGCAATGTGATCTGATCAGAGCTGTACAGTTGGTACACAATTTCCAAATAACTCTGTAGTTTATGGTATCTTCGATTCTTCTATTTGTAATTGACTAACTGTATATAACATGTCCAACCAATATTCATCTTCAGGCTACTGTTAAGCACCCGAGCCTTTTAAAGATTGGTTTTAAAAGTGACTGGTACGATGTTAGGACTTCTTTATATTTATCAAATACTACACAAACAATTAAGCATAAGAACATTTATTGCTGTTTATATGAACTTCTATTTTAACTGTTAAATTTCTCTATAGCTTGTGTGTGATTTTTTAAGAATGCCTTACCATTTTTAACATTGTGATGCATTGGTTTTCTTTACTACTGTTATATATCACTGATATTCTGATCAAGGATATTTGTCTTTCAATGTTAGAGGCATTGGCATAGCTGTGTGCTTAAGAGGTTTGCTTTCTAACCATATGGTTTTGGAGTCAGTCCCAGATCAAAGCTTTGTGAATGAAATTAATAGAGAGAAGCTGAAAGGAACTTGTGTTTGAGTGTGTGTGTGTGTGTGTGTGTGTGTGTGTCTGTTTCCTTACTTTGATAGTTGTAAACGAGTTCCCCTTCTATACCAGTAATACCTTTCATTTCCAATCTTCTGTGAAAACATGTCTGACTGTAGGGTAACATTATTTATTTGGAAACAGGTTAGGGTAGGCAACAGGTAGAGCATCCAGTTGCAGAAGATTTACTTCAACGAATTCCATCTGACCGATGCAATCATGGAAAAGTGGTTGTTAAAATGATGATGATTTTTAAATGTTATTGACTTCTATGCACAAGTAATTCTATTAATTGATTTTGTGGCTTTTAGCATTTGATTTTTATTGTTATATTACTGATGATAGGTAAAAACAAAATCTTCTGGCGTTTGAACTCAGAATTGTGTGCTACATAATTAGATGTTGTAGAATATCTTATTTGGCTCTTTGCCAACTCTACCAGCTCTGTTGAGCTCAGTGTATAATTATTAAAGATTTCTGATTTAGACACAATACCATATTTTGTCAAAAGGGTTCTACAGTTGATTAAATCAAATCCAGTACTTAATCAGTACTTATTTTAATTAACCCCTTAAGGATAAAGACATTGAAGGTAGGATTTGATCTTTGAACATAAAGAGATGTAACTAAATGCTACTATATATTTGGTTTGCTGTTCTACTGCTCAAATTCACTCCATAAAATGTCTTGTAAAAAGCATTGATTTCTTTCATATTAAAATCTATACACTCACAAAAATTTACACCCTTAACATTTTACTTAGTTTACGAACAATTGTGTAAATTTCAACACGGGCAGTAATTATTTCCTAAAATTCCTATTGCAATCTTTCATCCTCAGAACACACTTAATGATTCACTCCATGCTGAAAGAATTATAAGGTATTAATGGTCATAACAATAAACTACAAAATAGCTAGCATGATTGTACAGTTTAATTAGAAACAAAATAACAACCAGTTCTCTACATCAAATTGAAACAGAAATCTATATCCTCTCCACCAAAGTAAATGACTGAATATCTACATACTGTGAATCTGCTTTGTCAGGGTTGATCTGAGCCTAACACTGTATAAATGAAAAGTTTCTGAGTAGAAAAAGAGTCAGTTTTGCAATGGCTTGGTATCAAAATTATTGGTGAGGTACATAATCTTTTCAACTGAAAAGAAATGAAAACATTTCTAAATTTTGTGATGCAGTAGGTAGCTGACCTCTCTTATGATACCTATGTATGCCTAGGTTGAATGTTAAAGTAGAATGTTCTGTTGCCCAAGCCATTTGTGACTCACTAGATTTTTAGACGGAATTAAACAACCTAATGTCTCTGCCTTTCTCAAGATGATTAGTTACCTGTTAGTAGATAAGTGAAATGGATAGGACTGGAAATTGAAATAGGATTGTGAATTGTTCTGTATTGATCTCCTCTCCAGTGAGGGTAATAATTTCAGATAGGTACAAACCCACAGGACACAAATGCTACTATTTGTAAATTAGTGGTATATATATAAAAATTCGCTTCAGCTTGAAATTAGCCATAACATTACTCTTATTCTGTAATACTTTTCATTGTTATTCAACTATAACACTGTATTTTCTAAATATATATATCCTATCTCTATAACAACCTTTTGCTTCTCTGAACCAGTCAACTGTATATGGTCGTTTTGCATAACCACTTTTCCTAATGTTTTGTACTAGAATTCCTTCTGGTATTCCTTCATGTTCACATAATCCCTGCACATATTAATCCACAGATATTCAAATTGAACATCAATTTCACCAGTTCCAGAAAACCCCAAAAGGTGATGATATACCCTCACACACTAAACCATAGCATTCTTTTAAAAATCCAGTCTATAGCATCTATGGGCTGTTCCTAAGTGTTTGATTTTTCTCCCCTGTTGTATGTTCCCATTTGAGATGAGCTGACCCGGACAACTAAGGACCTGTTTAAGAGTATACTGCATGAAGAAAAGAAAGCTCTGAACTGGAAATTCATTTAATTTCCAGTTGCATGCCGGACATTAGTTTCACCACCAAGTCTATAACTATTGTTTGTTCCCTGTCTTCTGTGAAAAGCATGCTTGGCTATGGGAAAAATATATGCTTGCTTGGAAATTAGTGAAGATTGGCAAGAGGAAGGGCATCTGGCTATAGAAAATCTGCTACAACAAATTTCATCTGACCCATGGAAAAGTTGATGTTAAATGATGAGACTTTGCAATCCTCTGGTTTTTGTACCTGATTATGGATGACCCTTGTATTTTATATTTCAAATTTTGGGTAATTGAAATAGCTTCAGAAAACAAGCAAATAGTGCAAGAATTGCATGCTAGAAAATTATTCACAAGTAGATGCGAATTGCATATTCTTGTGTAATTTCAAATACATCATCTCTTGGTATTGTTCAGTATAAAATGATCTAATTAGTGGACCAACATACATTTTTTACATAATGAAGAAAAGTTTTAAGAAATAACATTATGTCATAGGTTCCAAGATGACTGTGTACCTCATGACAAATTTCAAGATCCTTGCCTGTACACTTCACTGTAGTACTTACATTAGCATTCCATTGAATTAAGGTGTATCTTGTCTGTGTACATATGCAATAAACTATTGGTGTATTAAATGGTCTCTGTCCCTTGCATTAAGTAGTGGAAGTTGTGTGACTTACATTCTTTCCAAAGAATGTCACTGTCACAAATATTCTGAGCTGACTGTCAAATGGGATTTTGTGCTTGTGGCGCCATATACCAGAATTTTAATTCACTGAATAATGTTAAATATTGCTGAAACCTTGAGCATTTTCCTAACAATTATATTCCTGTCAGGAACAAGTGTCTTTCAAACTCTGAAAATCTTTGTAAACAAAACGTAATTTCTTCTACATTTGTCTCTCAAATTTTAAACAAATTCATAAACAAAACGTGCTTATTTACAATTATAGAAAGTCAAACAAGCAATAGAAAGAATTGTTTCTCTGGTACGGCACTTTTTATATGGAATAAGACTTCGGTAAATGTAGTGATGCAATGTGTGGCTTCTTATTGTTCAGTAAAAGCTTTTTGATACAGTGTGCAGCACCTAATCATTTGAAAATAAACTTTTAGTTATTTTCTCATTAATTAAAAGCTATATTTTAGGAAGGTCTAAAGAGTAGGAGATAAGTGACTACTCTCCTAAAATAATCTGATTCTGCCTGCCTACCATTTTGTATAATAAGACCACACATTTGAGGAAAGAATATCGATTCAACTGCAAGGTATTATCTTATTGGCTTTGAAAGGATGGAGGAGGCCACTTGCTGGATTTTAATCCAGAATGAAAACTAAACTAAATATCATTTTCAAATGTTGGCACATGGCCAGCAAGTTCAGGGGAAGGGGTAAATCAATTACATTGACTCCAGTGCTCAACTGATGCTTATTTTATTGACCCTTGAAGGATGAAAGGCACAGTCAACTTAAACTAAATATCTTATCATAATACCACAATGTGTTTAGTTTAGTTTTTGTTATTCCAATGTCATAATAATAATAATGGTGATTATAAAAAAAAAAACTCCAAGAATATAGAGAAACATAAGTTTATGCAATATTTTAAAGCTTGTCAAACAATCTCTAATTTGGGAACTGAAAATCCTGTTTGCATTAAACAAAACTGAAATAGGGATCTTATGGATGTCCACAGAGAACACACAATAGAATCTGGATTTCAATTTTTTTTTTTTTTTTTTTTTTTGGCCTGCTTTCTAGCCCAAAATAATAAGACAATATAAATTTTGTTGTAAGTTGTCTTGTCAAACTTTATTTCAAACCAGGGTTATCTGCTAGTGCTAAATTTTAGATAAAATATTTTTGAAAATAATTATAGTGATGTAGAGAATAAGATCTTAAGGTAAAGAGAATTTCAGTAAGATTCTGTGATGAAATGAATACCCAGAAACTTTTCTTGAAATATGACCAAAAAGAAAGAATAATGGTATCTTTCAGACACCTGTCACTTCAAGAGGCTTTCACCTAAATGTATATGTTGCTTGCTGAGAGCAAAGGGAATCATCATTTGTTAAAGGCATCTAATTAGTTGCTTGAATACAAAAGTTAGTTTTTATGAACTCCTTTTGTTGAGAACATAACTTGGGATTTAGTTTCTTGACTGTTAGATTCTCTGGTATGAATGCCATCCTCTCCATTTCATTATAGAGTTTCTCAGCATATTTAAATTTTTCTGTTTTGATATTGTTTCCTATTAGAATTTTCCAGTTCACAATTAGGGCTTGTGAAAGCTGTAAAATTGCATTCAGCATTTCAATAGCTTTCCTCATCTGATGGGAATGCTTCAATCAAATTACAAAGAAATATACTTTTTCACTCTTTTTGCTTTTCAAAAATGATTTACCTCTCTGTTTTGCTTTACAGGTAAATCAAACAGTATTGCATTTATGCTGAGATGTTAAAATCTATTTGAATTTATTTTATGTAATTCAGATTTCCATGGCCACGACTAAAGCCGTTGTTTGTTAAAAAGTTGGATTCAGTAATGCAGCAGTTTAATGAAGAGTATCCAGCTGACCATTTGCTTATGTCTCCAAATGTAAAAAATGTTAAATTTGAAGAAATGAGAAATCGGATCATTAATGCTGTCAACAGATTTCATGGGTAAGCTTGTAAAAGTGTATTTTTGATGGTGCTTCACAAAGTTGCACCATTCTTTTGTTACAAGTGTTGTATTTTTATCTTGTTTGTGTTTTTGTTGATTTTTGTCTCATTTTTCTTTGTGTTTAGGAATGAAAATATAATTTAATTTTCAAGTAGTGTTTTCTTTGTTATTGGTATGATTCCTTTGTCAAAATTTCTATGCTTCACTGTCAGTCTAAATAATGGATGCATTTGATACACTTGTAACATCATTTACTTGGATATGTCCCTGGAAAGAAGTTCAGAAAAATATTTGCTATCTAGATGGAATAGTGCTGATGAGTCGTGTTATGTGATAGAAGTTTGAAAGACTGCTGTTAAACATATCTATTGGTAAAATAAACTGTTAGGCTTTATTGTAGTGAAATAAATGTAGTTGTTTAAGAGGAGTGGATATTGTCTATTAATAGTGAACTCAATTCTTGGCCTCCTCTTGTTTATAATAGTTCTCCCGGCCACCCTTGGAAGCTCCTCTATGCTAATGACTATGTTCTTATAACTGAATCACCAGAACTAGAAAAGAAATTCCAGTTGTGGAAGCATGGCCTGGACAAAATATACAAGTGGGCTGAAAAGAATAGCATGCAGTTCAATGCTGAAAAGTTTCAAGCTCTATACTATCAGCACGCAAAACTAAATGCAATACCCAATAAATACACTGGACCTGGAGGGATTGCAATCCCAGAGGCACAATCAGTGCGAGACCTTGGTATTTACATGAGTGATGATGCAACCTTTCATGTGCATGTTGCTAAATTGGCAATGAAATGTAGGCAGCTGACCGGATGGATTCTTAGAACCTTCAGAACAAGAGACCAGGAAACCATGATGGTCCTCTGGAGGACACTTGTCCTAAGCCACTTTGACTATTGCTCTCAGCTATGGTCACCATCCAGTGTCAAGTTAATCACAGAACTTGAGGCGATCCAACGAAGCTACACGAAGAAGATAGCCTCTGTGCAGCATATAAGCTACTGGGAAAGACTCAAGAGATTAAGACTATTCCTTAGAGTGTAGGCGAGAAAGATATGCCATAATATACATCTGGAAGATCCTAGAAGGACTTGTCCCAAACTTTGGCATCAAGCGTTACACAAATGCCAGAACTGGGTGCCACTGCATAGTGCCAAGGACTCCAAATTTGCCATCAAGATGTAGGACGAGATACTGTGATAGCCTGGGCTTCCGAGGCCCACAGCTCTTCAATATCCTCCCGAAGAACCTGAGAGACCTGCATGGGGTGGATACAGATGTCTTTAAAATGAAACTGGATCTCTTCTTGTCAGGTATCCCAGATGAACCAACTTCATGGCAGGAGGTGCAGATGAGGGCAGCTGCATCAAACTCCCTCATGCACCAAATGGCAATTGCTAAAAGCATTCGTGAAGTAAAATCATGTAGCAACACCAAATGGCGGTGCCCCAGCATGGCCACAGCTTGTGAGCTGAAACTAGATAAATAAAAAAAAATATATATATGTGTGTATATAAATATATATATGCACATTATATATATATATATATATATATACTAGCAGAGACACCTGGCGTTGCCCGGTTACATTCAATTGAAGAATTAGACTTTTCTGTTATATCATCATCATCATCATCATCGTCGTTTAACGTCCGTTCTCCATGCTAGCATGGGTTGGACGGTTCGACCGGGGTCTGGGAAGCCAGAAGGCTGCACCAGGCTCCAGTCTAATCTGGCAATGTTTCTACAGCTGGATGCCCTTCCTAACGCCAACCACTCTGTGAGTGTAGTGGGTGCTTTTTACGTGCCACCTGCACAGGTGCCAGGCGGGGCTGGCAACGGCCACGGTCAGAATGGTGTATTTTATGTGCCACCGGCACGGAAGCCAGTCGAGGCGGTGCTGGCATCGGCCACGAGTCGGATAGTGCTTTTTACGTACCACCAGACCAGGGATCCTGGCTGGTTCAATTCGATTTCGATTTCGCTTCCCCAACATGTCTTCACAAGCAAAGGGGGTTGGCATGGGTGCCTGTCGTACGGTCGCATTGGAGTATTTTACGTGCCACGGCCACGAGTCGGATAGTGCTTTTTACGTACCACCAGGCCAGGGATCCTGGCTGGTTCAATTCGGTTTCGATTTCGATTTCGCTTGCCCCAACATGTCTTCGCAAGCATGGGGGTTGGCATGGGTGTCTGTCGTCGGATGAGGTTCTATATCGACTTCGCTTGCCTCAACCGGTCTTTGTGTCCAAGGGAGGAAAGGCATTCATAAGTGGGCTGGGCTCACTTGTCCTGCCTGGTCTTCTCACGTACAGAATATTTCCAAAGGTCTCGGTCTCTGGTCATTTCCTCAGTGAGGCCTAAAGTTCGAAGGTCGTGCTTCACCACCTCGTCCCAGGTTTTCCTGGGTCTACCTCTTCCACGGGTTCCCTCAACTGCTAGGGATTGGCACTTTCTCACACACCTATCTTCATCCATTCTCGCCACATGACCATACCAGCGCAATCGTCTCTCTTGCACACCACAACTGATGCTTCTTAGGTACAACATTTCTCTCAAGGTGCTAACGCTCTGTTGAGTATGTACACTGACATTACACATCCATCGGAGCATACTGGCTTCATTCCTCATGAGCTTACGCATGTCCTCAGCAGTCACGGCCCATGTTTCGCTGCCATGTAGCATGGCTGTTCGTACACACGCATCATACAGTCTGCCTTTTACTCTGAGCGAGAGGCCTTTAGTCACCAGCAGAGGTAAGAGCTCCCTAAACTTTGCCCAGGCTATTCTTATTATAGCAGTTACACTTTCAGCGCACTCACCCCCACTACTGACTTGGTCACCTAGATAACGGAAGCTATCAACTACTTCTAGTTTTTCCCCTGGAAAGTGACGGAAGTTGTTTTCTGCAGATTTTCGGAGGTTAATGCTCCCGAGCATCTGCCACATACACAAAAACTATCTTCCCAGTTAGCCTACCTTTGACATTGCTGCACCTCTTATGTGTCCATAGCTTACACTGGGTACATCTTATAGAGTTTCTACCTACACCTTTTCTACAGATCGAGCAGGGCCATCTCCTGAAGATATTTGTGGATTGTCTACCTTTCTACTTATTAGTACTTTGGTTTTAGCTAGGTTGACTCTAAGGCCCCTTGATTCTAAACCCTCCTTCCACACCTGGAACTTCTCCTCCAGTTCTGATAGTGACTCAGCAATAAGAGCAAGGTCGTCAGCGTAGAGGAGCTCCCAGGGACAGCCTGTCTTGAATTCCTCCGTAATTGCCTGGAGTACTATGATAAATAGGAGGGGGCTGAGTACTGAACCCTGGTGGACCCCAACCTCTACTTTGAATTCTTCTGTAGTAAGGTTAGGGTTGGCAACATGTATGTTGCCAACCCTAACCTTACTTACGGCATCTCTGTACATGGCTTGCACAGTCCTCACCAGCCATTCATCTATCCCTAGTTTCCTCATTGACCACCAGATAAGGGATCGGGGGACCCTATCAAAAGCTTTCTCCATGTCAACGAAAGCCAGGTACAGGGGCTTATCTTTGGCTAGGTATTTCTCCTGCAGCTGCCTTACCAGGAATATAGCATCAGTGGTACTTTTCCCTGGCACGAACCCAAACTGCATCTCATCTAAACTAACTCTCTCTCTAATTAGTTGGGCTATGACCCTCTCCGTAACCTTCATTACTTGATCCAACAGCTTGATACCTCTGTAATTATTTGTATCTAGGGCATCACCTTTACCTTTGTAGCAGTTGACTAGTATGCTGCTGCACCAGTCATTGGGTATGACTCCTTCGTGTATCACCTGGTTGACTATACGGGTGACTAGGTTATAGCCGACACTGCCAGATATTTTGAGCATCTCTGCAGTAATTCCTGATGGGCCTGGGGCTTTCCCTGTCTTCATGCTTCTAATTGCCTTAGCTACCACGGAACTATCAACTCGGATAGCTGGTCCCTCTGTAGGGTCAACATTCGGCAGACTCTCTTTATCCCATTCATTTTCCTCATTCAGTAACCTTTCATAGTGGCGTCTCCAAGCTTCTCTCTTTGCATCCTCATTTAGCGCAAGTGAACCATCCTCCATGCGAACACATTTCTCTCCTACCACATCACGATTCTCTCTCACACACTGTCTTGCAACACGAAATACCTCAAGTCTTTCATCCTCACGGCACAGGACATTGGCAAATTTCTCTTATCTGCTTCCCCTCTGGCTAGATAGACCTGTCTCCTAGCTTCCCTTCTGGCAGTCTGATACCCTTCCCTGCTACCACCATTCTTCCAGGCCTTCCAAGCCTGTTTCTTTTGTCTAATAGCCCTGTCAACAATATTGTTCCACCACCACGTTATTTTGGGTCTAAGGGGACTTTGCACCAGCCACAGATCTGGTCAGCGGCTTTCAGCAGGTTGTCCCTCAGAAACGTCCAGTTGTCTTCTACCCCATGTGTAGCTATACCCCCTTCCACTTCGTCAAAGGCTTCAAGTAACATATCTCTAAATCTCTGTCCATTCGCAGGGGCTTTAAGCTTCCAGACCCTTCTTCTCCATGTTGGTCGTCTTCTAGTCGCCCTCTTAGTCCTGATCCTAAAGTCACTAACTACCAGTCTATGTTGTGGGGTGCATTCTTCGCCTGGGAAGGTTTTGGCATTTATAAGCAGCCATCTTTCCCTTTTTCTGGCAAGGATGTAGTCGATTTGGCTAGTATGCCGGCCCGATCGGTAGGTGACCAGGCGGCTTGTTGGTTTCCTGAAGTTAGTGTTGCAGACCATAAGACTATTCGCATCGCAGAACTCCAGCAGCCTGGTTCCCTCCTCGTTGCGGGAACCATAACCGTAGCCTCCATGTACACCATGGAAGCCCCCAGCATGTCGTCCAACATGCCCATTGAAATCACCAGCCACAAAGAGAAGGTCCCTGTCGTTCGTCGATGAGGTGGTCTGCAGTAGGGTGTCATAGAAACTGTCTTTCTGTCCATCGGGTAGCCCTGGCTGAGGGGCATAGGCCGATATAATGGTTGCTAATCTATTATGAAGCACTATTCTAATCTTAAGTATTCTGTCACTTACTCTGATTACCTCAATTACTCTATCTATCCATTTCTCAGCGATAAGTATACCCACGCCACCAACCCCGTCAGTGTTCCCTGCCCAGAAAATCTTGTACCTGTGTTCCTTGCCTGTGAGGACCCTAGCAGATCCTCCTCTCCACCTTATTTCTTGCATACAACATACATCAACACGTCTCCGTTCAAGCATCTCGACTATCTCGCCAGACCTACCTTTCAATGTGCCAACGTTGAGGGTGCCCACCCTGAGGGTGTGGGAGGTGTGGGCCTCTGAGACCCTGGGATGAGGGACAGCAGTGTTATGTACCTGAAAAGAAAGCTTGCATTTGCCAGATATCATACTGAGACTCTAGACTACAATCTGCATAAATTTCACAGTTTTTGCGCTATATGATCACAATAAACCCTACATAGGGGTGCGGGGGGGGGGGGTCAAGAAAGATAGAAAACAGAAACTTCCGGTTCTGGTGGATGGGTGGGAGGGCGGGGTCACCTCGAAGGAACAACAGGTTTTAAGTTAATACGTAGGGAATTTTCTGCAACAGAAATTACTGAACATCTAGGAACTTCGGGGTTCGAGAGAAGAACGTAATATGAATAAGAGAGAGAGAAAAAATTTCGTAGGGAATTTAGGGTATCTTTGGGGAAAGGAATAACGACGAAGGAACAACAGGTTTTAAGTTAATACGTAGGGAATTTTCTGCAACAGAAATTACTGAACATCTAGGAACTTCGGGGTTCGAGAAGAACGTAATATAAATAGAGAGAGAGAGAAAAAATTTCGTAGGGAATTTAGGGTATCTTGGGGAAAGGAATAACGACGAAGGAACAACAGGTTTTAAGTTAATACGTAGGGAATTTTCTGCAACAGAAATTACTGAACATCTAGGAACTTCGGGGTTCGAGAAGAACGTAATATAAATAAGAGAGAGAGAAAATATTTTGTAGGGAATTTAGGGTATCTTTGGGGAAAGGAATAACGACGAAGGAACAACAGGTTTTAAGTTAATACGTAGGGAATTTTCTGCAACAGAAATTACTGAACATCTAGGAACTTCGGGGTTCGAGAAGAACGTAATATAAATAAGAGAGAGAAAAAATTTCGTAGGAATTTAGGGTATCTTTGGGGAAAGGAATAACGACGAAGGAACAACAGGTTTTAAGTTAATACGTAGGGAATTTTCTGCAACAGAAATTACTGAACATCTAGGAACTTCGGGGTTCGAGAAGAACGTAATATAAATAAGAGAGAGAGAAAAAATTTCGTAGGGAATTTAGGGTATCTTTGGGGAAAGGAATAACGACGAAGGAACAACAGGTTTTAAGTTAATACGTAGGGAATTTTCTGCAACAGAAATTACTGAACATCTAGGAACTTCGGGGTTCGAGAAGAACGTAATATAAATAAGAGAGAGAGAAAAAATTTCGTAGGGAATTTAGGGTATCTTTGGGGAAAGGAATAACGACGAAGGAACATATATATATGGATACACACACACACATATATATAATGTATATTAATATAAATACATGAAAGTACATGAAGTTTGTTAAAAAGAAAAAAGGGGGATCATGTATATACGTCCTGGCTGTGCACCTATGGTATTTGCAAAGGGAGGTCATCCCTCTCTCATCAACCTAAGTGATATGCACGGACTGCAGTTTCTAGGTATTGACCAGTCATCAGCGTACGACAATCACCGGTTTTCGATGAAGGGATACCGTTTGCAAATCTTTATTTATTGTTTTTCCAGTAACTTTTTGTCACTGATTTCGAAAAACTGTATGCAAGCAATAATAAATCTCTGAACGAGATGTAAACAGTAACTGCTCGACAACGTAAAGTATACTAGCCATCTCAATATGGCCATATTGAGATGGCTAGTATACTTTACGTTGTCGAGCAGTTACTGTTTACATCTCGTTCAGAGATTTATTATTATTGCCATTATTTTTTTGCTATTTACTTAATCATTGGTATTTTATTGCTATTTTAATATTTCTATTATATGTAATTTTCTAGATGGTATAATTTAATTGTTCATTTTGAATTGATAAAAGGTGGTTCTTTCTAATTTTATATATATATATATATATATATATGTTTGTTGTTACAAGCAAGATGACGACAAATATCCGTCAATTCTAAATAATGTAAATTATGTGTGTGTATGTATATATATATATATATATATATATATCTGTATGTGTGTGTGTATGTATATATTGTTGTGTCCGGGGAGATTAATTCTCTTTTAGTGCCATATAATTTAGCACACTCACCTAAAGTAGCCATATCCAACCCAGATATTCTAACCAGTTTTGTTTAAACTAATCAGGCTCAACCTCTTACACCTACCATGCAATGCCATTCTAACAATAAACATGTGTTATCAAAATTTTGATGCTACAAGATAATGTATGATGAATTCAATGTAGTTTGAATACGCATTAGAATTGAAAGATTATGTGGATGCGAAAAGGTTAAACTCATTCAATCATGATCAAAGCCTAAAGTTTTAATTAAATTGTATGCCCTATGATGTCTTTAACTGATCACTTTCATTATATAGCATATAAAAAATGTGAAATATTAGCGTATTTTATAATCTGTTCAATTAAAAAATTTGATTATATTATTTAATTTCAGTGCCCCTTTTACAATTCAAAGACTATGTGAGCTCATAACTGAACCAACCAGACACTATAAAAGGAGTGATAAATTTCTGAGAGGCATTGAGAAGGTAACCATCTGAATTTAGCTCAATCTGCATTAGTTTTCAAATTTCTTTTTTGTTATGTCTGCCTTTGTTTAACGAAGAGAGAGATTGTTGTTGTGGCTGGTGTTTTGCTTTTCATTTTCATTTCTTTTCACCATGCTTTCATATTTTCATTGTTTGGCTTGATCTCTGTTTAGTTTTTTTTTCTGATACATCTCCCTGTAATACAAATAAAAGGTTTATGTTTGAAACACTTTTAGAGGAATTCATTAATAATATATCCAGTCAGTTTTCTTGGAAATTCTCTACATTCTTCACCTACAAATCTTGTACAATATTCTACTTCACAGCAATTTTTATTTCTAATAATCTGATGCAAACTCCAAATTTTTCAAATCTTTTTTTTTTTTTTTTTACTTTTATTACATATAAACTAATTATTCAAGATACTTATTCTTATTGCAAGTATTTTTTTTATTTTGCAAGCACATTTTTCAGATTTTGATAAATTCACAAATAATTTCATCTTCAATTTGGCATTTGGATTATTATTTTTAATTGAAAATATAATTCTTACTTTAGAGTTTAACTAAAGGTGTCCAGAGAAACCATACCAAAGCAGAAATTGAAGCCCAGTGCAATCAATTCTTTGGCTCATCGGATCCTGTCAAAACCATCCAACCCTTGCCAGTATGGAATATGGACATCAAATGATGATGATGAAGATAAAACGAAAATGAGATACATGAAAAAATTTTTGTATCAGTGATAGAAACCTAAATTCATTATGAATACAGTGAAATCCCATAACTAATGAAATTGTAAATGTCATCCAATTTATTGGCAGTTCTGTCACACATTATTCTATGATGATACAAAGAAGTTTGCTGTAAACCTCCTGATCTTGAATTTTGTCAATGCCATTTTTTTCTCTTTCAAGTGACCTACCTCTGTACAAGTATTACTGTGCAGACATAGGGAAGTTCAGGTTGTGTAGATTGGATATGTGTTTTACGCAAGAAGACTGGGGGGAATATGTTGACATGATCCATCAAGAACAGCATTTAAGATTTTGGGGGTGCATTAATAAGTCCAGAACTGTAAGTGTAGGTATGTGCTTAGCAAGGTAGATAATAAAACTGATGTGGTTTGGGTGAATGATAGAATTAGTGGTTAGGTTTCCATTCATAATGTAAGGATAGAAGTATAATTAGGTTTTGATAGTTAATGTGTCACTAATCTCTGAAAAAGCATTAAGGACTAAATGAGAACTCTACCCCAAGAACATTAACCCTCTTGATACCAACCTGCATGAGACTACTCTTGTTATCTATGATACAAGCTTCCTGCTTTGTAGCAATTTAAATTAAAACCATCCATCAAAATTTCATGTTAATTCATGTTAATAAACACTAGCTTAATGGTAAAGCTATTTTACTAAATATATTATTTTCAAGATTAATTAAAGTGTATTTCAGCAGAAATCCGGTAATGTAAGGGTCAAGTATATGAATGCCGAAAGATCCCTGAGCCTATTGCACACCTTCAGAAAATATATAACAAAAAATTTACATGGCGCAGGAGTGGCTGTGTGGTAAGTAGCTTGATTACCAACCACATGGTTCCGGGTTCAGTCCCACTGTGTGGCACCTTGGGCAAGTGTCTTCTACTATAGCCTCGGGCCGACCAAAGCCTTGTGAGTGGATTTGGTAGACGGAAACTGAAAGAATCCAGTTGTGTGTCTGTGTTTGTCCCCCTAGCATTGCTTGACAACCGATGCTGGTGTGTTTATGTCTCCGTCACTTAGCGGTTCGGCAAAAGAGACCGATAGAATAAGTACTGGGCTTACAAAAGAATAAGTCCCGGGGTCAAGTTGCTCGACTAAAGGCGGTGCTCCAGCATGGCCGCAGTCAAATGACTGAAACAAGTAAAAGAGTAAAAGAGAGAGAGAGTATGAAAAAGAGAAGTGAATAATAATGAGGAGGATAACTAAGGTATTTGATAATAATCGTCTAGTATGGGGGGGATAGAACAGTTTTCTAGGTAGAGCAGAAACTACTTAGATTACAGGCTCTGAGAATGACAGGTGTCAACAAAATAATGTAAAGACTGTAAGTATTCTTTAGCACAAAGAAACCCTTCAATTTCAAACAGCCCTTCTAGATGCAAATATTCTTACAAATTCTAAATCTACATGTTATAAAATATTGCTGTCACATTTGTTGGTGTGTATATTCAGAAGTTATTTACTTCATTGATAATGTAAAAAATCTTGCAACTCTTGATCTGCCCTGTTCTGCTTTTTCTATTACTAATATAATAAACTGTAATAATAATTCACCAGAACTTAATTGCTAAATCTATTTTGCTTCTTTCTGATTGTATTGTTGCTCTCCCTAATCTCTACACCAAAATTTAAAGGTATTAAGAGACTGCTGCCTTGTGGAAAAAACTCTTACCTTGTGTTTTAGCATTTCTTTTAAAAACCAAATTTTACAACCAAGTTTTCTTAAATCAGTCTTTCATTACTCTTATTTATCTTCCCATGTAGGATGTCCGATACTCTACAAAAAATTAAAATAAAATTCTCTCCTTTTTCAGAACATCATGGTTGTTAGCACTGTGGATCCATACGGAAGGTTAGTACATATTTCAATTGAAAGTACTTGACAGTTATTTAACTTCAAAAATTCATAAGTCTTAGTTAAAATAACCCATTTAAAGATAGAAATTGAAAACTATTTTTATCCTTTTGATATCTGTACATTAACGTTTTTCTCACTTTTATTGTTTCATGTTTAGTTACATGTATAACTGTCATAAGACTTGCTTTTCTTTCTCTTTAGAAAAGTTGTTTGTGAGTCACGGAATATTGTTAATGGGATTGATATTAATGGACATACTGCATCAATACGTACCCCACCACACACTCCTCCACCATTGCCTGTTCCTTCACCGCCTCTTTGGCAAGCAACTTCCATTGATTCTGCTACCATCTGGCCATCTTCTAAGTCTGATTCTGATAAACCAGACAGTCCGACATACGATGAAAACTGTGATGAACGAAATGTGTCGCTTAGTAGTAGGACATTACCTTCACCACCGCTACCAGGAACAGTCCATTCTACAGATTTAGGTAACAACAATGTAGAAATTAATAACTCTTCAATTGCAGAAGATAAGTGTGATAAAGAGGATTCTTCATCTTCTTTTGACTCCATATCTGATGACCGAGACTCTGTTCAATCTTCTACTAGTAGCAGTGGGGAAGAGTCTACTTTAAGTAGTGGTGATGATAATTCTCAACAGTCTCCTACTAGTCAAAATGGTCATGAAGAAAGTACTGAACTATCTACAGCAGACAGCTGTGCCAATCATCAGCCAAGGGAACTAACCCAAAAAGACCCACCAGCTACTGATGTATTAGCAGATATAATGCAACTGGAGGAAGAAAACAGTAGAAGCAAACTGGAGACTAAAATGGAAGACATTCAAACACAACCAGCTTCATCGGAGAGCAGTTCGATTTCTAACAGTTTCCATAGTGAGTCAATTCTTAATCATTTGTTCTCCTTCATAATGTTAAATTTTACCTATAAATACTTAACTTTTATTTATTTCTCTATTAAATGTTACACTTTCTTTCTCTCCCTTGTACATATATTTAACCCATTTTTTCTTTATTTGCAGTTATATCTGAAGAAACTTCGAAAGTTCAGTTCATTCTTCCAAAAGATATGGTAAAGAACTGTGACAGTTCTGATTCAGTTACAAACAAATCCAGTTTGACAACAAACACTAGCAGTACTATTACGAGTTCTATCACAGCAAGTCATACATGTGCATCAGTACCCACAAATCAGTTACAGCCAGAGCTGTGCCAAGACTCAAGCACTCCACTGTCATCAACATCATCTTTCTCTTCACAATCTTTTCCCTCATCTGCAGATATTTCTGAAACCACTGATGTACCAGTGTCCCACCATGAACCTACAGTAAAGATCTGTTCTTCTGCTAATACCAGCACTTCAGAGGCTGCTACTGTAGCACAAGCAGAGTCTGCTGATAATGCCGACTCGGTCGTTACTGATATTGCTTGTACAGACAATTCAGTTTCTTCTTCTGATGAAATGACACCAGCTATATCAGAAGCTGACAATACCCAGATACCTCAACCAGATGAAGAGAGTAAAAGATGTGAGGAAGACAATGACAGTAATGAAGCATCTTCAGTCATGGAAACTAACTGTTGCCAACCTGATCAAATGCTGCAAAAGGAGGATGGAGGAACCAACAGTTCAGCTTCTGAAAGTGCTGACGTTTCTGCTTCCACTACAAGTGTAACATCTCCCCAAGTTCCAGAATCTAATACTCCAGATGAAGAACCAATGGAGTTATAGCTGAAGAATATTTGCAAGGAGACTTGGAATCATTGTTCCTGTTATTGCCACCACAATTGCCCACATCTATGCATCATTCGTTATAAGTTATAATTTCTTTTAACCATTGCAACCTCTTATTGTATTACTTTTCTGGAAGAGAACAAATAAGTTTATTTTAGCTCTGTTTCTCAAACAGAATTGCTTTTTATAATCCTGACAATTTGAATTTTGTTTTCCTCCATGGCTTCCTTTTATTACTTCTAATACCTGTTTAAGGTCAATATTTCTTAAGGATTTTTTAATATTGTTCTATGTTGCAGGAGCAGTTAAATTGAAATACTCTTTCGTTCTGTTGATAACTTGATATTTTTGTTTTACAAAGTACAGATAGCTTTAAAAGTTTTTTTCATATATAAATACCTTATTGGTATAAATATTGGTTTATTGAGTAGAATGTTTTAAATGGTAATGGGAGGGTTTAGTACTGATATTAAAAGAATTCAGAAGTGATGTAAGACAAGTTACATTTCAAGATCTTAACCTTTTAATTACATTACTAAATTTGACTTCTTCCCTGGTAAAGTTATATTTTAGATAAAAGAAATGAAAATAGTAGGATTTTAAATGATCAAAAAGGGTTGGCTTCATGTATCTCATGGTTGCTTTATTTCTTTCCTTAAAACTGTTTATTTTTATTTAAAAAAAGTTTTTTTTTGTCATTATTATTATATTAGTTTCAGTCCTAATTTTTTTCCCAACTCTTTTAGTGTTTATGTTCTTTAAAAATATAAACTGTATGATGTTTGAATCTAGTCCAACTTTTAATTTTTTGTGAAGTGCCCTGTTTTTCTCCGCCAAAGAATTTATAATAAAGCATAACTTGCTTAATTTCAAAACTAATTTCTCTTAGTTTATCCCTGTGTTTATTCTATCTTCAAAGACTTTGGAAATAATTATTTTATCTAAAAGTACTCTTAATCTTCATCCTGCCATTTTACTGTTTTTGTTGTGTTGTTCGTTGTCTTAGAACCAAAGTTGATTGTAGAAATGGGCATGTACTCTTTGAACAAGAACATTTATTTTTTGTTCAGTGGTGGCTTAATAACTGCATATCTTTCAGTAGCATTGTTATTCTGGGTCAAGTTCTTGTTTTCAATTGTTTATAACACTATCTGGTTGGTTGTCAGCGGGGAAAAACTGTTTTCCTCCAGTCTCAATATTTGACCAACTCAGAACAACATTCTCAAATAAAGATTCCAGCAAACCACTTACAATATAATGTTTCTGATTTTGTTCCTTTATTTCCTTTTTCCATTTTTTTCTCTGTGCCTGATTCATCTCGGCATAAATGTATAACAGTCTATGATATTTAGCTGAAGATAAAGCTTTGTTTTGTATTATGTCCTAGAGCTTATATTTAATCTTGAAGAGCAAATATTTCCTCTCAACCTTTTCACTTAAAATTATAATTTGGAAACCATATTATAAAGGCGTGGTAGCTGGAAATTCAAAACACTGGAAAAGTGGGTTGAGTACACATTTCATCGCATACATTGTACTGTTGTTGTCTCGGCAATTTACTTTACGTTCATGGCAGAAATTATGCTCCCAATTGATAATCTTTTGCAGTATTCACAATCCAGGTAGTGGGGTTTCAATGTTTGTATGCCTGGCTTATAAAACCAGGTAAAGTACATCCAAGGATATTGGTCACATTGGAATACCTGGTAAATATTGGTTTTATGCAGGGTTTTTTTCTACCTTCATTGATACCAAAAATATCATAACACTAGTGTCAGCACAATTGGCACTTGCAAAATATTTGCATTAATGTATTTTAATGTCATGAAATCTAATGTAATTTTCATATTGTTTGTACTTTTTTTTTTTAAAATCTTAAACTGAAAAATGTAAATACTTAGATTTTTTTTTAAATGTGAAAATAGGTGTTTATAATTTGCATTTTCTTGGTTAGAAATGACAGAAATGTAAATATCAGGACTTGGAACCTAAAGTTCTCTGAATTTGTTAAAAATGTAAACTAAATGCAAGTATCTTACTGTATTTGGGTTGTGCTTGAGCTCTATAATAGTTGAAATGTAGTAGTGAAAGTCATATTTTGAAATATTTCTCATTTGTTTTTCATTACTCTACAATTAGTTCATCAGTTTGGAAACTTGGAAACTCCTACTACGTAAAAATTGTGGAGCCGTATTTCTATGGTAAATAAAAATATAAAATTTACAAGGTAACAACTGTTTACTTTTTTCTTCAATGCATTCACAAAAGTATGAACTGGTTTAGACAAACATTTTAATTTTTGAATGAACGAATGTATGTATATAATAAAATTATATGAATATGGTTTTTTTAGCTGTGTTCTTACTGAATATTATTAGCTACTACTAAATACAAGCATTCATGAAGGGAGATACTCAATATTGTAAAAATATAACAATTCTTTAGGGGAACAATGGAATGTGAAATGGTCTCCCTATGATCTTCACGGCAACTCTGGTGATGTTTCACCGAAGTATAAACTTCACTATATTTGCCAAAGTAGTAATGAAAGAATCCCTGGGTTAATGTACCAATATCATATATTTCAGATGAAAAGCATTAGTAAGTTTAGAAAATGAATCTTTGAGATAATTGCATTGTGAATTCTTGAATATGCACTTCGTAATTTACCTTGCGACTGTTTCTAAGCTGTCTGCAGTTGTCTCCCCACTATTTCACTGCTGAAGCAAAAAATCTTTCCAGACAGTTCTTTCAGTTTATTTCATATGTACTGAGTTTGAGTCACTGAGAGAGTAATTAAGGTCTTCTGTCCATTATCTTAATTTCCCACTCCTCTTTAGGTAAAAATTTTATTCCTTTAATTACTCTTTAACGGTGACTGCTTAATATTTTCACTTGATGGCAATGACTCAATATTTTTTTTTTTTTTTTACTAAAAACCTCCACTTGTATCAGTTTGAATGATTTCCTCTCGTCAACCCTAGCACTCTCCACACTCTGTCTCTTATACTTGGGTCACTCTCCTCACAATCAACTTCTTACTTTCTCTATTTACTCTCTTATTTACTCTACTCATCTACTTGCAATCTCTTCCTTCTTAACCTATTCACTTCCTCCTCTCTTCTGTTGGTTGTAACTTTACCACTTTTTCATGCCTCACTGGAACAAAATCTATTGATGCCTCCACTGTCTTGGATTTTATTGCTGTTGCCAATGCAAACTCTCATTGGTTACCTTGGATTCTGAATTGTTAAAATGTTAGTCATTGAGTTAGTGTAGTTTAGTCCTGTATTAGTATTTCTTATTGGATTTACAATTTCAGTGCATTAAATATGTTAACCCTAACTTAACTATAGAAGTAATTAAATTGGTTGAATTATTGAAAAGTAGAACAGTTGGAGAAACCCTATTTCCTTTCTGAATAAAGCTCACCTTGTAATCAATGTATGTCACTTGTTTTCTCTTAACTTTTTATTTTATTAATAATAATTAGCTGTACCTATGGAAATTCCATAGTAAATATGAAATTTTGTGGATGGTGGGAAGTTTATATAGAGCATCCAAAATTAGTGTTTCTTTTGAAATTGCTTATTCTGTATTATTTTCATTTAAAAGCACCTTTCAAATCTGGTTTAGGCTGTAATTAAGGGACCATGATTTTCATATACTCTCAGCAGTTCAGAGGTTCATTTATAAATCTAAGAGTTCACAGTAATTACTGAGAATATTCATGTCACCAATGTAACTTTCAACTCTACATTTACTGTTACTTTTTTGATGTTCTCTCATTTTCTATTCTATGGTGAACATAATCTCTTATCTGTTGTAAATACTCACTCTATACTCTTTGATTCATATTTTCCCTTCTGCACTGATGCTTCTCTGCTTGTTCTAGTGATTTCACACTCTGCTTCTCTTTATGTCGTTTCATTCCTTCTCTTGCTAGATTACATCGTGTCATCCATATTTTGTAACCAAATATCAGTTTTCAAGTGAGCAGATGGTATATATATATATATATATTATATATATATATAGTTGCACTTGTGTGTATGCATTAAGTGATAGGTGATGTAAAAAGTTTAGTTAAAAGAAATCAACATTTTTCACTTTCCACTCACCACCACCATTGTCATAACTTTCAGTAACAGTTTGGTTATTTGCCAACCAAGGTTGTTTGATTTCAGTTTAGATTTTTGTATCAACTTTTCTTGTCAATACATTGTTTGAAAAATAAGTTAAAAAGAATAACATCCATGGCTATTTTGCTAAGTTATTTCACTTTCATTGAAAGATCTTTGTATTTATGATAAGTTTATTATTATAGCTGATGTAAACCTTTCTTCTGTCCACCCATCAATGTATTTATCAATGTAGATAGATAGACCAACAGAGAGTAGAAAATGTAAGAAATTGAATATTAAAATGTTATTTTCTTATCAGTCACAATATGATGTTTAAAATTTCCTGTTAAACACTTTATATTTCTCTCTTTACCTTTTATTTCAACTAACTTTTTAACCATGTCATTCCTCTCTTCATCTTATCATTTCTCTCTTTCTCTTCACCTCTGATTTCCACTAACCACATGACAGCATAATGCACTATTCTCTCTCTCTCTCTTTCTACCTCTCACTCTCAGTATAACTTCATCTCTGTAACCTCACCACCAGAACATCATCCTCTGCTAAACATTGGATTTCTGACTCTCTTTCTCAATATTTCTTCTTTCAATTCACTTTTTAAACACATAACTATTACCTCATCTTAACACTTCTCTCCCTCTTTTTCTTTCTTTTCAACTAATTACGTGACAGCATAATGCATTCAGCCTTAGTGTATTAATATATAGATCATCATCATTTAGCGTCCGCTTTCCATGCTAGCATGGGTTGGATGGTTCAACTGGGGTCTGGGAAGCCAGAAGGCTGCACCAGGCCCAGTCTGATCTGGCAATGTTTCTACAGCTGGATGCCCTTCCTAATGCCAACCACTCCTTGAGTGTAGTGGGTGCTTTTTACATGCCACCCGCACAGGTGCCAGATGGAGCTGGCAAACGGCCACGGACGGATGGTGCTTTTTACGTGCCGCCGGCATAGGGGCCAGGCGAGGCTGGCAACGGCCATGATCGGATGGTGCTTTTTACGTGCCACTGGCACGGGGGCCAGGTGAGGCTGGCAACGGCCACGAACGGATGGTGCTACGGGGGCCAGGCGAGGCTGGCAACAGACACGAACGGATGGTGCTTTTACGTGCCACCGGCACGGAGGCCAGTCGGGGCGGCGCTGGCAATAATAATAATAAAAACTTGCTTCTGAAACAATATTTGATTGAAGGTAACTTGAGAGTGATTGGAAACCAAAGCTGTCAAAACCTAAAATTGTCCATGAACACGAAATCCATCTGGTATTAAGGGCAAAATTGTAAGAAATTCCTTGAAGTATTTATTCTGGTTTACTGAGGTTAGCTTTGCCTTTCAGCTCTCTGAGTAGATGAAATAAGTACCAGTCTGTTATTGGGTCAACAGTACCAACTAATTCCCCCTTCTTTCAAAATTACTGGCTTTTGTGCCTAAATTGAAAGCAATTATTTACAATAGTGTTTGTCATTTTGTTTTTGTGAGAGTGAAGTAGTATTTTGTATAGTTAGTGTTTTAAAATCATTTAAAGATAATTTGATGAGATTAATATGGGCAAAGTTACTATAAAATGTTTTCTGGGCTGTTGTAAAGGAATTACTGGATACATAAAAATTAGATGAAGAATTTAGACATCAGACAATATATTTCTTTTAAGCTCATTTACCATTTCAACTTCTTTCCATAATTTATGCAAATAATATATTGTAATATAACATAAATTAAAGTACTTTTTCTTAGTTTACTGCTTGTCAGTTAGTTTCAACCATGAGTAAATCCAGCTGTCCAGACAACTGACCAACTGGGTATTCCATTTCACAGGTGGAACCTGAACAGTCCTTGAGTATAATCAACATGATAGTGTGTGACAAAGCCAGCCATTTCAATTATAAATAGTCTACTCAGTTTCATTCACAAGGTTTCTGTTCACAAGGCTTCTGTAGGATCAAATTGGTGATCTGTGCCAGAGTATTTGTCACATTCAAACATAACAAGGGCAGACAATCCGGTGAGCAAAAAGTCAAATTTAACTCCTTTCCATATATTTGCAAGTTTAATTTTATTTAGAAAACATACTTGTCAATACAATTCTATACTGTTGAGATGTGGAATTTATACTGTTGAAAAGTTTTAGATGTTGTATAAGATAAATGGAGAAGCACAGTTCCTAAACACATAACATTTAATCCATGAAGGAAAATTTTATGAATTGTTTCCCCAATCTGCTGTTTGCATTGTAGATTGTGATATCTATCTACATACATACAGACAGACAATGAGAATAGTGTACCCCTGCAGATCAAATAAAGGACTAGGTTTGAAATTCCAATACAACCGATTTCAACTCAACACCTGAAAAAGTCTGGAGCATTCAACAGCAGAAACGTAAGTGAAAGTAACGATGAAGCTGAGGACACCTGCCTAACTAATATAAACCATTTACTTGTAAATATATTTATGATTTGATAACAAATGTAGAATGTTCCGTCTGTACCTGCCTTCCTCTTTTGTTTAAAACAAGGATTCTGAAAAGAGGTATTGTAGTGCTACTATGAAAGGTTATCAAATGCAAAGAATGCTGAGGGGGAAAAGGGGACCAAATAGAGGGACCTGCAATTCAGCAGTTTGATAAAGGAGTTAAGGATATGAAGATAGAAAAAGTTCTTGGTCTATCAATGATATTGAGATGCTTAAAATATCTGGCAGAGTAGGATATGTACTAGTTACCTGCATCAGTCAATCAGATTATATAGGAAAGTGTCATACTCAGTGACTGGTATTGCAGCATTATAGTCAACTGTTACCATGGCAAAGCTTGATGACTTGCAAAGAGATAATGATGGCTATTGTTGGACTAGATCATAAAAGTCCTTGAAAGAGTTATAGCTTGATCAACTTATGCAAAAGTTAGCCGAGGAGAAGTAGACTAACTTTTGTGCTGGAGTAACCCTGCTGCACCTAACATTTGATGACCTGGAAAAAGTCTTTGAGTCTTTCACTTAGTGGTCTGCTAAATACTGAAGATGTGATGTTTGGCTTGTGAGAGCCATGTTCAAAGATGCTATCGGTAAGTTGAGAGCAATTAATAGAGTGACAGATTTAGTGTGCATGTAGGGGACCGTCAGGGCCCAAAGCTCAGTCATTGTCTATATATCTTGGTCCTCTAGGCTAGAGGAGTTTAACCCCCCTTTAACTTTTAAACCAATTATATCCGACCAAAATAATGTACCTGTTTTAACTTCAAACTGGCCTCTCACACTTACCCTAAAATATTCTGAAAATAGACAATCATGTCATTGAAATCCCAAAGTTACAAGGTAATACATGACTAGTTCAAATCAGTGTAATTAAATAAGCAACGAGCTGGCAGAATCGTTAGCACACCTGGCGAAATGCTTAGTGGTTGTAGGGTTAGAGAAGAAATTTCTGGCATGGAAGGGCCTCTAAATTAACTTGGCAAAGACTAAAGTATAATTACAAAAACAAACAGGACCCTGCTTTGTCAGGGAAATAGCCTTATTCAGTATGTGGAATTACTATAAATTATGTAATAAGACCAATGCAAAGTATGGACACAGGAGATGCAGTGGTCATGGGTGAGTTAATAAAGCAGTTTTGGATGTGGTAGGTGTGCCGGAGCAATAAACATTGTACATGACAAATCAATGCTCTCAAGTGACTGACCTAATTATTTGTGTAAGGGAATGTTGTAGAAATATAGTAAGAAGAGCTGGGGCTGCTACTAGCTCTGCTGGTAACAAAACGTTTCTCTCTCAGAGTCAAACGCAGACAATATAATGCCGACTTATAGTCTCCTTGCTACATGGGAGTGAAATAGTGACACTGAATGCAGAGTTCCTGAGAAGACTAGAAAGAAATGAAATGAGCATGCTCTGATGATTATGCATTGTCAATTTGCATGTGTAACAAAGTTCAATTGTGTTGATAGAAAAGTGCAAGAGAGAAGACTGCATTCATCTGGAAGTATGATGTATATTGTGGATGAGGTTAAGTGCGAAAAGAAGAGTTGATTGCTTACAGTAGATGGAAATTCTGGAGACCTAGGAAGACATGAGATGAGGTGGCAAAGGCTGAATGTTGAGCCTCATGAAGGAGATGACAAAGGACGGAAACAGTTGGTGATAAGCAGTGTTTGAAAAGACCTACCCCTCAGCTATGCCAGCATGGCAAGACTGCAGTTCAATCCATGTTCTCTTCTGTTCACCTGGTTGGACATATCACCTTGAAGATTTGTTCTGTGTTGGATGGCTTGACAGAAGCTTGGTTTCTATGGCTGGATGCCCTTTCTAATTCTAACCACTTTACTGAGTGCACTGGATTTTTTTTTTATGTGGAACCATTGTTAGTGCTTTTAACATGGCACCAGTACCGATATCAATGCTTTTTATGTGGCATCTTGGTTTTAGGACTTCAGTTCAGTTGTGGAGCGCATGTCTTCCACTGGTTAAGAAAGGCAGAAGCAAAAGAATCAACCAAGACCTCATAGATGGTGTTGCCAATTGCAAGCATGGGAGATATAGACAAAATCAATAATGAGGCAACAATCAATCAGTCCTAAATTTTAATGAAGTTTTTATTGCAGATCAGATTGAGAGAGTTTTTTGGATTCATCTCATTAGAAGCAGGTGTATTTTTAATAATAAATGCAGCTTATTTGTGAAATGTTTGATGGAAGTAAATAATTTAGGATTCATTTATTCATCATGTTGACAATGAACCAATTAGCTATGGAATGTTCAATAAATTAAAATTGCTGTTTATATATATATATATGTATACATATATCATAGATAGAGAGAGAGAGAGTGAAAGGGAAAGTGAGTATGTGCCTATGTAATATATATATTTTTGCCAGCTGGTTAGAGACTAATATACATAGAGTTTAGTTTTTGAAATATCTTTCTCCGGGCATTCTCTGGTTTTATTGAAGTAAAAAAAACTGCCATCTTTCCTCTGTAATTTCTTGACATAGCCATTGTGAGGCCATCTATCAATCTGAAAATATAAAATATTGATTTCGATTTATTGTGGAAATAATACATTTTTCTCATCATCTTTGCTCTATATTTTTCATAAGGGAAGTAAGAGTACCAATTCATATGTCTTCATGCTTTGATGGTTTTGCAAAGATTATCTCTATTTTGTACAAACTCAAGAGTACTTTATTTTAAGCCACTAACTGTCCTTGCTGAAGAAAACCCTGAATTCACAGTACATTTTAACCCTCAAAGACAAGGGGTTTTGCTATATATACTAGCCAATGAAAAATGCAGCAGCATACTAAAAATATTCTTAACAATTAAACCTGGAAAAGTAGAGGACAAGAAAAAACTCACTAAACTTAGAGCTTAAAAATATTGCTGTAAAATTGCAATCAAAAAGTACCTCTAAGGTACTTTTTCATATTTTTAAAAAGAATTCAATTAATTTCACCTTTTCCTTTTTTATTTCAATCTTATTTTTTTTACTAAATGACTTAATGAAAAAAGTTAAAATTTTAATTTTAGCAGCAATATCTTAAGCTCTTATTTTAATGAGTTTTTTTTGTCCTCTACTTTTCCATGTTTAATTGTTAAAAATATTGTTAGTATGTGTCTGCATTTTTCATTGTTTTTACAGGCATTGCAGCAATAGTAAAATTTTAATTAAAAATATATAAAATTACCATTTTTTGCAGTCATTTTGAAGTCAAAAAATTTCCCAAAAAATTCAAACAAAATTTCGAGCTTTTCATTTGACTAGTTTTCATTTAGAAATTAAATTAAAAATGAATGATAATCGTTGCAACTTTGCCTTTTCAGGACATAATGTACGTACTGTAATTTTGGTACTGTACAGAGACAAAGTTACAAATGAATATATTTAAAGAATTTTAAAAATAACGAGAAAAAAATTATACAAATTTAATAAAATAACTTTGTTATAAATAAATAAAATAAAATTAATATTGAATAGAATATAATTACAAATAGCATTTGGCTTTTTTGACAGCCTTACTACAGACTTCAGTACTGCTCATAGAGACGACAAAGCCACAAATAATCATATTCTATTTACTATAAAATTTATAAATAAATTAAACATAAAGTCATTTTTAGCATGCAAATTAACTCCATGTTTGGAAATTTAAAAATTGTGAAACTTGACCGTTAAAATATTTGAATTTTTGTAATTTGCCTTACTAGATGATTCAGTACTGCTCAAAGAGACAAAATCAAAAAAATCAAAATATAATTTTGTTATTAAAATAATTAATTCGACAAAAAGTTAAGCAAAAAAATTTCATTTTTTTATAAAAAATAATTTAGACTAATGAAAATAAATATTCGAACTCTTTGTATTGATTTGTGTTGTCTTTTATCTTTTGTTGTGTTTGTGTGCCTAAGAAACAGTCTGGTTCATACATGAGGTGTGTCCCTTCAATATCATGTAAAAATTGATAAAAATTTGAGAATTAAAATTAAATATCTTTTTTCTGATGGATAAAATTTTACGAAACCTTTACCAATATGTTCCTTCAACATTTCTCTTTTATATTAATATCAATCTAATAATTCTTAATCAAAATTAAAAGAATGGTGTGGATTCAAAGTGTTTGATGTCAGGCATTACTACTCATCAGTCGACCAGTTTGGTCTCTACATTTTTCTCTTAACTTTTCTTCTTCTACACCAGATTTTAAGTATTTTATGTCTAAATGCAGTCAAACATAATTCAAAAAACTAAATTTGATTTCAGTTAAAACTGAATTAGTGAGACTGCCAACTGCGATTAAAAAGCCATGTTAAGAATATTATTCAACCATGGTAAGTTCCAGTTGACTGCTGGGGTGGATGTAATCCTCCCCAAAATTGCTGGCTTCGTGACCAAATCTGAAATATTATTCTTTTCTACTCTAGGCACAAGGCCCCCAATTTTTTTTTTTGGGGGGGGGGGGGGCAGTCAATTAAATCAACTCCAGTATGCAACTGGTACTTAATTTATCGACCCCTGAAAGGATGAAAGGCAAAATTGACCTCCGCAGAATTTGAAAACAGAACATAAAGACAGACGAAATTCCACTCAGCATTTCGCCCGGCATGCTAACATTTCCGCCAGCTCATTGCCTTTGGGGTCGATGTAATTGACTTAATCCCTTTGTCTGTCCTTGTTTGTCCCCTCTGTGTTTAGCCCCTTGTGGGTAGTAAAGAAATAAATTATTATTATCTGAGGTCGAATTTGCATTTTATCATTTCAGGGTTGATGAAATTATTACCAGTTGAACACTGGAGTTGATGTAATCAACCAATATCCTTCACCAATATTACTGGCCTTGTGCCAAAATTTGAAACCATTAACATCATCATAAAACTCACAAAGAGCCTTGTGAAATACAGCTACACAGGGTTTCCTGACTGAAATATTAATTCCAATGCTACTTGTTGAAAATTATACCACACAATATATACAGGGTGTGGTGGGTAAATTGTTGCTATTTTATATTTTTAATTTCACACGTGTATTGTTTGTTTTTGATTTTGTCAACTATGCAGTACAGGAGGGTCAGTTGGGCACCATCTGTGAGAAAAACAGCACCATGATGTAATTCACTCTGCCAGAAATTTGGAAACGCCATGCTGTACTGCTTGGCATTTGCACTGGAAGCTTCAATATGAAGCTTTCAGAGTGTTTGGGTGTCAATCTGAGGACATGTACCGACAGTGATATAAATCAAATATTCAGTCAACATTATGGTGTTTGGAGTGATTACTGGTGATGGCGACGTCTTCCGACACAGCCTCAACATGGTGGCCTACATCAAGTGCCTGGAGGAGGTAGTGCTACCCTGGGTCAAGAGGGTGGCTGCTGGAAGACCCTATGTCTGGCAACAGGACTCTGCACTATGCCACACAAGCAGGAGGACCCAGTCATTACTCCTACCATCTGGCCACCTAACTCCTCAGACTGCAACTTCCTTGGCAGGAGGGGCACAATTGGAACACAGTTGAGCAAGAGACCAACAAAATTCCTTGTAACACCAAAGATGACTTGAAGGCAAGGATTATGGCAGCATTCACCAACATAAACAAGGAGACTATCCAGGAGATTTCGAAGTCATCTGGAGACCACGGTTGAAACCAACAGCAATTTTACTGAATAAATTTACTCTTTAGTATTTCAAAATATTTCAAGATATTTTTATGTTATTTTGGTACATATATGTTAAAATGAGATGTCAGTGTTATTTTCATTTTTATGTAATTTCGATGACAGTTTATTCACTGCACCCTCTGTGTGTGTGTGTGTGTGTGTTTGTGCACACAAGCTGTACATGCACACACTCACACAATTACATATAGTACATTTGAACTTTGAACTGGAATCAATCGTCTGGAAGCTGTTCAGCGACATGCAACCAAAAGAATACCCTCCATCAGGCATTTGCCATATCCTGAACGCCTTACTTCCCTGGGCATGGACACATTGAAACTCTGACGTGTGGCAGCTGACTTGGCAGACACCCATAAAATTATTAACCATCGTACAAACAATAACTCTGAGCACCTTTTCAAACTCCACCCGTCTAACACCCGTGGACATATTTACAAAGTCAGAAAACAGCACAGCTCCCATGACTTCAGGAAACATTTTTTCATGCTGAGAGTTGCTGAAGCATGGAACAAACTGCAGGCATTAGTTGTTAGTTGTCGGAGCACTGCATCCTTCAAAACTTCCATGCTTTCTGAGATTCGCCAACACCACACCTGATTTTCTCCCCTCCTTACACACACAAGCATGTATCTGACTCATACATTGTTCGCTTTCCAGACATTTTTACATTACTGCATGTACTTTATATGCACTTTCTGACAAGTTGTTGTGCACCTGAGCACTGTATACAATAATTTCATTATATTATTATTACAAAACACTTGTTAGATATGCAGCATCCCAGTTGCCAGCATATGAGTGGAATCTGTTTACATCTTGGTGGAGTAAGGCATTGTGTTTTCTAGGTTCATTTGAGTGAAATATTGGTGACAAAATATGAAGTAATAACCCATTTATTTATCTCGTCACTGTTGAGAAAATACTGATTTCAAATTTTGGCACAAGGCCAACAGTTTTTGAGGGAGGGTGTAAGTCAACTGGTACTCTTATTGAACCTGAAAGGATGAACGGCAAAGTTGACCTTGGTGTAGTTTAAACTCAGAATGTGAAGACAGATGAAATGCTACTGAGCATTTTGCCCAGTGTGCTAAACAATTCCACCTGGTCACTACCTTTAAAAATTTGCCAGCAATCCACTATAGAGAATTGAACCCAGTACCTATGAAATTCTGGCTGAGTGCTCTGTACCATTATTAAGCTAAGAAATCCCTGGCACTGCTCAGAAAATATTAAAATTGATTAGAATGAAATTAAAGAAATTATTTAACTCTTATCAACACATCTTTACTTTCGTACTTACTTTAGCTTTTTGAAAATATTTATACTCCATCTCATCTCGGTAACCTGCACATTGGAATCTATAGGCTTCTTCCACCGAATCTGTCCATTTTTGTGCTCTTGATATAGACTTGGGTTTTGGTTCCAGCCTTTCCATTATCTTAGGAGTGAAAACAGATAAACTAATAGAATTTCATGAAGTAAATTAATTTGTAAAAGAGATACTCATAAAATAAAATATTTGCTAGCAACAGTAGCAACATTGAGAACAGTAAACACAGCAACAATAAGCTGAAGAATGACAAATCAGGCCATGTCAGGTATTGGTCCTGTGCTGTTGCAGTGCAACACTGCATCCGGTATTTGTTAGTTTATCCTGGGCAATCTTGCAAGCAATGTCCTACTCAGTCCCTGTCTCTGTGAGGTACTTTCTCATTCAATATGACCATGTGGTATTCAGCTGACCAGCACAAGCTGACCATCACTCTGGCCGGATTACCAGGGAAGGGAATGTGACATGCAGGACCCAGCCAGGACACATCCCAGCAACATGACCGATCGGTCTGAACTGATACTCCTGAATAATACAAGTTTCTGAGTAGAGTCATTGGTTGGATACGAAATCTGGCCAATTGTAACCCATAATTCTGTGAAGTGTTCGGACACCAAAGGAGTTCCTGGTACCAGTGTAGGGCACTGATAACCGATGAACTGTAGACAGGACACTTCACAGCAGGCCAGCTAGTGATCTGGTCCACAGAGAAGGGACTTTCAGTTAGGCGGGAGACCAACCAGTCTGGGGATTTAGATGGCTGGTCATGCTTGCCCTCACACTGTATAACTGAATGAAGCAAAATGAACAGTATACCAACACACTCTTGTTCCTGATTATTTTTATGTACAGCTTAACTAAACTGTACCAAGAAAAATAACAATGATAATTAATCCTCATATAACCTTTTTGTTACCATATTTCTATTGAATTACAATGCTAGTGTTTCAATTGATTTTAAAAATAATGTTGAAGAGTTTAGTAAAACAACTTCGTCATTATTAAACTGGTGTTTGGAGCATAAATTAAAAATATAAGTTTGTTGGAATATTTTAATTTAGATGACATTAAAATAGCAAGTTTGCATTTAAAATTTAATGTACTTGAGAAGACACATCAAGCTAAGTGAATCATAGTCATGGCCTGTGCTTGTGACACATAAAAGGCACCTGTGCCAGAGACACTTTAAGAAACACGCAGTACCCTCTGTAAAGTGGTTGGCATTAGGAAGGACATCCAGATGAGAAACCAAGCCAAATCTGACGACTAGATCCTAGTACAGCTCTTTGACTTAACATCATCATCATCATCATCATTGTTGTCGTCGTTTAACATCCGTTTTCCATGCTTGCATGGGTTGGACGGTTTCCCAATCAAATTGTCTAACCCATGCCAGCATGGTAAACAGACGTTAAAGGATGATGATGATGATGTTGATAATGATGCATCATACAACCCGTCCAAGGGCAGTCTTATGTTGGTAGCAAAAGTAATAAACTCTTTAGGAATATATTTTATCTGCTCTCATTTTTTCTTTCTCAGGTACAAAATAAACCCTTGCCAATCAAGAGGGTGCAGTTGATTATTATCAAAATGCTACGGGTACTTGGGAAAAGTGGAAAAAAGTGACTTCACCTACATTTGAACTTGAAACAGATACTTTCACTTTTTACTTTTCTTTTACTTGTTTCAGTCATTTGACTGCGGCCATGCTGGAGCACTGCCCTGAAGGGTTTCAGTTGAACAAATCAACCCAGGACTTATTTTTTAAAGCCTAGTACTAATTCTATCAGTCTCTTAAGCCGAATTGCTAAGTTACAGAGACGTAACGACACCAACACCGGCTGTCAAGCGCGCGCACACGCACACACACACACACACACACATTTATCTATATGGGCTTCTTTCAGTCTCTGTCTACCGAATCCACTCAGAGGTTATAACAGAAGTCCCTACCCAAGTTGCCATGCAGTCGGATTGAACTGAGAACCATGTTGTTGAGAAGCAAGTTTCTTACCACGCAGCCACGCCTGTGCAGCAAAAGATGAAATGGTTGGAATGAGATTCTGCTGTGATGGTCATTTATCAAACGCTCGCGACCAGTATTTTTTTCATTAACGACATAAATATTTCGCCGAGCGTTTCTGTAGTTTTCTTTGCAATTTAACGAAAAAAAAAAAGGAAAAAAAATTCGTTGGGGATAAGATATGGGGCTTCGAAAAACTGAAGAACCGCTGCAATAAGTGTGTGAGTCTGAGAGGAGAATATCATAATTAAGTGATCCTCCTGTATATTCTTTTAGCCAAAGCCAGGAGCTTTTCGCCCTGCCCCCCCCTCGTATGTTAACAAATACTGCTTTCACATAAAATATAAAACGTAACAAGGAAAAACAAAAACGAAAAAGAAAAAATTGTGAAATATTTTCGTTCAACTACAAATTGATCCTACCTTAATTTTTTGTTGAAATACACAGTTGTGAAGTTAAGTTGATAGTAATCGTTTAGTTTGAATGCGTTTGTATAATCACCATAGCAACGGAGCATATCCGCAACGAATAGGGTTCTTTCACCTAGATTACAAGATAAAAGATTTAAAACTGAAATATTCGGAATTACTTTATATTCGATCTGGTTCGGAACACAAACACTTACAAGTAGATAAGGTA
>NC_043002.1:115437472-115469972 GCF_006345805.1 Octopus sinensis | reverse complement strand
TGAGTTTTGCAACAAATGTGTTTTTGGAAGCTAATATGGCTCTTTCGCAAAGCCAATTCAGGTTTTGGTAGTTTATGTGCAGATCGGGAAAAACAGCAGTCGTAAGGTCGTCCACAGTGTTCACAGGTGTGCCTATGTGTGAGACAGCCATCTCTTCAGCTGCATCGGAGGGAGTTGTACCGCCACCAACGGTGAGAAGTTGCTTGGAGAAGTCGCCCGATAAGTTGTCGCCGAAACGCTGGGCCTTCATGTTTGTTGTAAGGGTCAAAATTGTCCTGCCACAGGGAAAATAACTTAATGCAAGCCATTACAGCGTCGGCTCTGGTGCCTTTTGGAATTATGGATAGAGTTTGTCTGGAATCACCAGACAGAAGGAGGGAAGCGCCTCCCATGGGGCTAATGCAGCCCTTGATGTCTTTCAGGGTCCTGTCCAGTGATTCAAGGGATCCTTAATGTGCCATGGTGCATTCGTCCTAAACAATGAACTGGCACCTTTGCAGTATTTCTGCTTTGTCTGAGTTTTTTTGTAATATTGCAGGTGGCTGAGTCGCACGCAGAAGCATTGAACGGGAGTTTGAAAAATGAGCCGTCCTACCCCCGGGTAGTAGAGTCGTGGCAATTCCGGAAGAAGCTACAGCTAAAGCGATCCTCTTTTGCTGGCATACTTTTGTAAGGAGTTTAGTCACGAATGCTTTACCAGTTACTCCTGGGGCATCTAAAAAGAAAATACCTCCTTTGCGTTAACGAATGGAAGTGTAGACAGCGCTGTATTCGTGCTGCTGGTCCTGAAGCAGCTTCGGCTCATTTTCCTCGATGTATTGTTGAAGAGCATCAACGCCGCAAACTGAATAACGCCTGTTGGTAGTGTGTGTGCGAACCCGTTCTGCTGACTTTCGGTAGACCATAAAATGAAAGGTCGTTACCGTCGGCCGTCCTCAATGTCGATGAGTGCTCTCTTTGAAGGATTTGTCGCTGAAACCGACGTTCAAGTGAGGCACCAGATGTGGTGGTAGTCCTCTGAAAGATCTTCCGTGCAGTTCTCCCATAAGGTTACAGGATCACTGAGTTCGCATGTTTGCAGTTGTACTGCAAAGAGCTTTCGAAGACTCCTCGCCGAGCGTATTGTAGCTGCTTCCGCCATTGTTGCGTCCCACTAAGCGCCGTCTTCTAGCAGGTCGCGTTTAAGGCAGGCTTCGCGGTATGTAGCAAAAACTTCACCGTTGAAGCTTTTCAGGTCGTTGAAAGATGTCGGTCCCGTGACCTCATGTAGCAGTAGGCGAAGGCAAAAACATTCCTGTTGGTTAAGGATGGGGAAAGATTTTAAGTTTGGCTGTCCCTCGACGGGTTGTTTTTGTTTCCTTAATTCCCAAATGCGTGATTTCTTTTCCCAAATGTAATATGATGGAACCTGGGGATACAGGAGGGTCTTAGCGAAGGGGTCAATTGTGCATAGTTTAAAGAAGGCGGTGAGCGCGGTGTCCTTGGGTTCTTGTGCCAGCTGAACAGCATTAGAGCTGGAGAAGTAGACTCTCTGACCGTTCTCAAGATGCAAAACTTGAACCCCTCCCCACAAAAAAACCCTGAGATGCCTTTGGACATAGAACAGATACTTGATAGAACCGCTGTTATATGGTGTTTTTTTAGCCGTAAAAAGCAAGGAAACCGGACCTTCCAGTAAAAAGTTTTCTACCGTGTAACTTTGCAAAAATGCGAAAAATCGATTTTTTTCAAATTTTTTCACAATTTTCTTAGCAATCGGAGGCCCCAAGGTAGTGCCAAAATATTTGTCTGAAATGTCGCAACACGGCGGTTCTTTTGGCACCAAAAATTATAAAAATCGGATGTTCCTGTGGCACCTTGGGCAAGTGTCTTCTAGTATAGCCCCGGGCCTTGTGAGTGGATTTGGTAGAGGGAAACTGAAAGAAGCCCGTCGTATATACATATATATATATGTGTGTGTGTGTTTGTGTGTCTGTGTTTGTCCCCACAACATCGCTTGACAACCGATGCTGGTGTGTTTACGTCCCCGTTATCTAGCGGTTCGGCAAAGATACCGATACAATAAGTACTAGGCTTACAAAGAATAATTCCTGGGGGTCGATTTCCTCGACTAAAGGTGGTGCTCCAGCATGGCCGCAGTCAGATGACTGAAACAAGTAAAAGAGTAAAAGAGAGTATATATATATATATAATTCAAAATATCGATAATCATGATAACAACGAAGGAAAATATATGTCTGAAGGGGAATAATCATTCAGAGGCATTGGTTGTCTCCCTTGTTATTTTACTTGCCTACTGGAAATTAGGAAACCCTTTTGTATTATCAGAATTAAAATACCACCGGAGCATTACTACTCAAATATATCGGTAGCACGTGGTACGCACATCGTGGGTAGTATATTGTAGTGTTGGCGTTAAGGTACAATGTTTTCTATTTATATATGTACGCCTGTCTGTATGACACATGTGAATAATTCTGAATAAATATTCTTTTGTTCTTTTCTGTCAGTCATTGACTGCGTCTTAAAGGAATTTTTTAGTCGAAAAAATCGAACCCCAGGACTTATTCTTTGTAAGCATAGTACTTATTCTATCGATCTCTTTTGGGGACACGCTAAGTTAGGGGAGGGGGCGGACGTAAACACACCAACATCGATTGTCAAGCGATGGTAGGGTTGACAAATTCAGACACAAAGACAGATTCACACAAATATATACATATATATCAAGTTGAGTAAAAAGTAAGTAACCTTTTGAACCATGAAGAATCTGTACTGCATTTTTGCAGAGTTTTGAATTTTTAAGAACATTTTTTTTACAATTGTCTGACAATACAGACATAGACTTCCCAAATGCATCAATAAAGTAACATTGATTTTTTTTTTAACCGTTGTTACTATCATCTCTCTCGACTTGTTCGTAAATGTTGTTCAAAAAGTTTGGCATAAGTTGTGATATTTTTGGTTAATTTGTTAAATTTGCACTGTTGAATTATTACGTTGTTGAACTTTTGTTGAGTGTTTTTTTTAAACACCTATTTTTCTGCTTGTGACAGTCCTCTGTTTACGTTTTCCCCTTGTGTGAAGGGGGAAATATTGTACTTCTCAAAATAAATAAATAGAATAAAAAAGACAAATCCCCTATAAAAGCCAAGACCAGTAGTGAACCAGGTACAAGTGAATGGAAATATATCAGAAGCGTAAAAGGCAGTACAGTTTTAAATAGCATGCTGACAGGGGAAGGGTTTATTCAAGGAAGAAAAGCTAGCAATTTTGCTGCAGCGGCCGGCGTCTCAGAAAAGCTAATAAATTGTGGAAGCGATGAGCTCGGAAAATACAAAGGTTTGAAGAAAAAGGGAAGGGAGTGAAACAGTGATTATCCCTCCCAGTGAAACGAATTATAATGCACTGCGGTGCACTGTGATATACAAATCATTTGTGACCAAAGCAATAGAACTGGATAACGAAAGTAAAGAAGCAGTGGAGTTGTGCCTCCGTTCAGTTTGGAACGACGTGGCATACGTCACAAGAGGAGTGAAGTATGCTACAATAGAAGTCCATTTCAAAACCGAGGAAAAGGCAAAGCAAGCGCCGACGACACCATTAAAAACGGTGGAGATGGTACTCCTACCTACTTATATTGGAAGACAGACTTCCAAGATTAAGGTAGGAGACATCCCACCCGAAGTAGACCCCGCTTGGCTGGTGGCAGCTATAATAAACGGCTTGGAGGATAAGATCACAATTCTCCAAGCCCCAGCGCTGGGACTGCAGAATTGGCAGGGGCCAGGCCTCAAAATGATTACACAGGATGCTCTGGCTGATGTAGAAAATATTATAGAAACTATACAGGTGGGGGAGACTAAGTTGCGAGTCACGGTAGAGGGGAGGAAGCCTCGTTGCTACAAGTGTGGTCAAAAGCATTTTGCACAACATTCTAACGATTCTGCCAGTTTGCCGCCTTGCTGCCTTCAATAATAGTGTCAAATTTTAGCACAAGGCCAGCAATTTCGAGTGAGCGGGTAAATCTATTACATCGAGTTTAGTGCTCTGCTAGTACTTATTTTATCGACTCCAAAATTATGAAGGGCAAAGTCAGCCTCAGCGGAATTTGAATTCTGAACGTAGGACGGACGAAATGCCGCTAAGCATTTTGTCCGGCATGCTAACGATTCTGCCAGCTCTCCGCCTTAACTTCATCTAAAATATTACTATAAACACTAACAATTAACTGGACATCAACATGGACTTTAGTATATGTAAATATAGTTACATGATTCTTGTAGCGAAGTACATGGAGGCCAACAGAGGATTTTATAGGTACGTAACAAGCATGGACATTGTATTATGCTTATACAATTTAATCTAAAATAATTACTGGAGACCGAAAGTATTAATTAACTGGACATGAAGATCGACTTAGATATAAGTAATTATAATTTCGTGATTCTTGTAGCGAAATATAATAGATATTGGCTTCAAAGGCACAAGGCCAGCTACTACAGGGGAGGAGGTAAGTCAATTACATCAACCACTGTACTCAACTAGTCCTTATTTTATCGGCCCTGAAAAGATGAAAGTTAAAGTCGACCATGCCAGAATTTGAACTTAGAACACGAAGACTGGCGGAGTGGTGCTAAGCATTTTGTCCAGCGCGGTAACGATTCTGCCAATTGGTTACGGATACAATCTTAAGAAAGCTGCTTACACGACGCCAAGTATCAAAGAACATTGAATGTCCCAGACCAGATATTCACTGTTCTTTAACACTCATGTAAAGAGCTTTCCTAGGACGCTATCCTGCAGCAAATGATCGTTTAAACAAAACACATACAGTGAATGTGCAACCGATAATGTTTACATGGTTAGATTGCTTTTAATTAGAAATTATATAATAATAATAATAATAATAATAATAATAATAATAATAATAATAATAATAATAATAATAACAATAATAATAATAATAATAATAACAATAATAATAATAATAATAATAAATGCCCTGATGCAATACCAGGCAGTGGCTCTCATGGCTTCTCATCTTAACTGATTGAAAGTTTTATCATATGCATTGTTTTGTCTTGGTATAAAAGATGGGCTACAATAAATATTCTGCTCAATACCATAGATTTGCTTGTCAGTTGCTTGACCTTAGTGGCTGACCATATGTGCATCTCTGATCACAAGAAGAAGTAGTGGGGGAGCATCATAGCTATGTGTTGAGAAGAATTCTTTAGGGTTTGAATAATTCACCTCTGGAAACATGGGTGTTTCGTTCATCATCCTTAAACAAACCTTATTAGGGACCTTTTGAGCAGGATGGGCTACTCAACCTGAAGAAAACTAACTGAGCCCCACCTGCAAGTTCCTGCGCTGTTTATCTCGATATAAGATCACCATGTCGCGCACATATGGTTGTGATGCATGTGCCTGGTGTACCCTTATCAGACGGGTAGTCATGATGGGTATATTGGGCTTCGTATAATTGTACCCCAGTGTCACTGATGGCATGAGCTGCTCTCTCACTCAATAATAATAAAAATAATAATCGAGAGCTTAATGAGATATCTAGCCCAAATTAAGGAAACCTTACTAGTGACAGTTAGGAACAAGGGAGTATTGAGAGCAGAGAAAAAAGGGAAAACAAAGGAAGAAGTACAAAAAGGACATGAAGAAGAATTATACAAGAAGGGACTAGACAATCAATTCCATGTAGCCACAACAGAAGATGCTGGAAAAAATAGGTGGGATTGGCTGATGAAAGGAACCTAAAAAAGGGACCGAGAGTACTATACTGGCAGCGCAAGACCAAGCTTTGGCCACGAACTGGATTGTCAACCTTAGGAATGAGCTAATTTTTCCCACTCTCCACTGTGCCGTATCTGCAATAGAGTGGATGAAACCATTGCTCATATCACGAACGAATACCCTAGACTTGCCCAAAACCACTACAAGTTATGGCGACACGACCAGGTAGCGAAAGTGCTACATTAGAAACTGTGCGAAAAGTGGGGACTAAAGAGACGCAGGACGTGGTGTGAGCACAAACCGCAGAGAGTGACGGATCCGGAGACTAGCAAAATCCTCTGGAATTTCCCAATTTAAACAGATCAGGTGCTAGAGCATAACAGACCGGACCTAGTAGTTTTGGGCAAAGTGCACCACATATGCTATGTAGGTGATGTTGCATTCTCCATTGAGCCACGAATAGTCAAGAAGGAAGGCGAAAAGATAGATAGATGCAACCCTCTTAAGTACGAAATAGCTCGGCTATGGAAAATGAAGGATGTGAAGATGGTGCGAATTATTGTTGGGTTCTTGGGAACAGCATCAGAAGGCATCAAGAGGAATATAAAGGAAACTGGAATGGAGTGCCTAGTAGAACTGTTACAAAAGGTTTACCTCCTCGGCACGGCCAGAATAACCAGGAAAGTATTAGAGGCACAAGACCTGGATGAATGGAGGAAGACAGTGATTGTTGAGGGCTTGAGAGGGAGAGAGTGAAGTATGAGAGATTTAGGAGGAGGCTTAGAAGGAAGGAACCTGTGGAGAATGAGGAAGTGTTGCTTTTTGTGTGAGTGGTTTGTGGGAAGAGGCGTTTGAGTCGTGCAGCCCTCGTCAGCCATCAAAAATCTCACAGGAATCGACCCATGATAAACCGTGATGTGGCTATTAAAATTCATAACAGAACATATGTAAAATGTGGAAGAGTGTGCCTCACAGTTGGAGTATCTAATAAAACTTTGGCTGGGCTTAAAAGTCATATAAAGGCAACACATGGCATATATATAACGAATCTTTTCAGTGAGTCTTTTTGGCAATGGCTTTTCTCGTGTAAGGAGGGTGCAGCTATGACACACACACACACACACACACACACACACACACACACACACACACACACACACACACACACTTCTTTTATCACCTGTTCATTATTGTTGATATCGCGTATTTTCCATAATCTCACAAAAGCCTATAGCATACCAAACGACTATACCAACAAATTCACTTCTGATAATGTTTTCTTTCAAATGATGCAGTCATATCTGGTAAATTTCATTTTATTTAAAGATATTCATTTAACAAATTCCTGAAGGGAAAGTGTCGAATAGTCCTCATAAATAATAAAAAAAATAATAATTGTAATCTATATCATCAAAACGTATGAGGAAACAATGTCTAAATGCGTGAAATATCCGCCCCCATTTTTTTCTTTTTTTTTTTCACATCTAATTTCGGTCTAATCGTAATCTACAGCATCTGAAAATATCGGTTGAAAATTTCATTGAAGAATACTCATTTTTCTGAAAGTTGTGAAGGAAAAGTCAAAGCGTGCGAATTATCCGAAACTCCCCTTACCCCAACATCGAAAAAATTTTTACAAGAACATTCGAATATAATTGTAATCAAAACTGTATGAAATGTATTTGTAGGAAATTTCAATTTTCTGGAAATTAAATCGGACGGTGACACTTATGTCAACTATTCTATAAAACTTATATTTCAAGGTAGATAACTCTATTTCATTTTCCTCGAGTTATCTCCAAAGCATTTTGAACTGCAGTTTAATATTTTTAGACATTTGATGTATAAATTGAAAAACAGATGGGCAAATAAATAATTGAATAAATTAATACAGTGAAGGCACGTGGCTTAATGGTTAGGGTTTTCGGCTGACGATCATAAAGTCGTGCGTCTGATATCCGACGGCCCATGGTGTTCTCGAGCAAGACGCTTTTTTTCGCGTTGCTTCAGACCATTCAGCTGGTAAAAATGAGTTGTATTCGTGATTGGATCACTTGGAATACTCATCGTCGTAACCGCCGGAGTACCAGTAAATTAATGCAATAATTAATGGATAAGTTAATTCAAGAGGCAAACAAAATAATTAGATAGCCGAAAAAGTGATATTTTATGTATCAATTTATTATTCTTTGGCAAGAAATATACTGACAGAGACTTCGAAGTTTCGGCCAGCTTAGCTATCGTCGAACAGTCCGATGACACGTCATTGATGAGGTCACGAATAGGAACGAAAGGACTTTGACAAACCAACAACTGACACATAAAAGAAACGATCGGTTAGTTAGTTGAGTTGATATTTAACCGATTGGTTAACAAGAAAGAGGTGATACTGAATCACTGCATGTATTTATTATTATTGGCATAATGGCCCTCCGAAAACATAAAAAACAAACATTAATGTATATGTGTGTAGTGAATCTTGCGTGCATGAAGTGGATTCGATCCACCACAGCCAAATTTATATTAACACTGCTACAGAACTTTTCCCACAGTGGAACAATGGTTTTTCTCTAACAGCAGTTTTACATTTTCCTGATGCCTTTAGCTAGGCCGAAATAATGTCTTCACCACTTGACCCTTTCTAACCTCTTCTACTTCACCAAAAGCAAGAATTGTGATAACAAGCCCCCCCACCCCAACTAAATCTATTGTTCTCAATGATATATCTATCCTTCTGGATAGTTATATAAACCAGCACATCCCAAGCAAAAAGTTAGTCAGTCACATCATGACGACTCAACGAGGTCTGGCTGACCAGCCTTGGTCAGAGGGAGAAATGAAGACAACACCATACAATTCTCTCTAGCTCTAATTCTGTTCTCTTACAACATCATTCTATCTCTCTCAGCAATTACTACTAAACAACGAAGAGAACCCAAACACAAACATTCTACCGCATCTAACTTTCGCATGCTTTTGGATTTATCAAAACCTGTCCGTCGAGGCAAGGTATTGTAACGTAACGGTAAATAAACATTTCCCTAAAACTTTATGCACTTTGTTCTTTAACTTCTTACAACTTGCCGTCATATCAACAACAATTCTTATCGTCACACCAGCCGACTATCAACAAATATCATAATAATGTTTACCCTTCAATTAAAACCGTTACACACACACACACACACACACACACACACAGAGTTGGAATTTGCTAAAAAATAAACAAAACAAAAGTCGAAGACGGGTGTGTAATCAACAAGCAGATGCATTAGTTTAACGCTCGGGAAGCGAGAAAGTCCCCCCCTCTCTCTCTATATATATATGAATTGAACTAGTTTCAGCTCACGAGCTGTGGCCATGCTGGGGCACAGGCATTTAAATATATTATATATCATCCATATATTCGCATTTTGACCCAAAATAGAGACGAAAACCAATTTCTCTATGTGATCGGCTTAAGATATTTACAATGCACGAAACCATTGGTAGCCTTAATACTCAAATGAATCTTTATCCACTAATTTGGTGTTGAATCTCCTCATTGTTTGATATTTACAATATACATAATTACATTTTATAGAATAGCATTGTTTCTACATGTCTTATTCAGGTGTATAACTATCTTAACGAGTTTTATACCACCCGTTATATTGATTTCAAATTTTGACACAAGACCAGCAAGTTCGGGGGAAGGGAATAAGTCGATTACATCGACCCTAGTGCTCAATTGGTGTTCTTTTTATCGGCCCCGAAAGGGTGAAAAGCAAAGTTGACCTCGGCCGAATTTGAACTCAGAGCGTGAAGACGGACGAAATGCCACTAAGCATTTTGCTAACGATTCTGTCAGCTCACCGTTTTATCTCCCTTTATATTAAATGATGTTGATTTCATTGTCATAAGACCGTTGTTTACAAGAAAGAAGATACATAGGATGGTTGATTGCTCATGGTTTTCTATGTTAGCAGTTAAAAAACACAGTATGAGTGTTTGAAGAAATAATAACAATTTGGGCCTAAGTTCTTCAGTGGAGAAGTAATAAAAATTGGAAATGACTATGTCTTTTTTAAGGCGTTAAATAATAACTTCTAATCCAGACACAAGAACGCAAATTTGGGGATGGGAGAAGTCGATTATATCGATCTCAGTACTTAATTGGTCAATTGGGTTCTGCCATTGTGAACTGGCAAAGCAAAGTTGACCATCGCAGGATTTGGACTCAGAATGTAAAGAAGAGGAATAAATATCGTAATTGATTTTATCCAACGCTCTTAGGAATATATGACTCCATCACTCTTCAGGCGTTATGAAGTGGGTTTTTAAATTTAGGTACAAATTAAGGCAGCGAGGTGGCTGAATCGTTAGTATGCCGAAAAAAAAAATGCTTAGCGGTATTTCGTCTGTCCTCACGTTCTGATTTCAAATTTCGCCGAGGTTGACTTTGCCTTTCATCCTCTTGGGGTCGATAAAATAAATACCAGTTGAGCACTGGGGTCGATGTAATCGACTTACCCGCTCCCCTGAACTTGTTGGTCTTGTGCCAAAAATTGAAATCAATTTAGGGACTTCAGCAATTTTAAGGATTCTAGTTGATTGCATCGACTTTGATACTTGATTTGTCGATCTCGAAAGAATGAAAAGCAAAGGCAGCCATGACCGGATTCAAAATCAAAATATATAGAGAAGAAACACAAACTGCGAGGCACTTTTCTTTTCCAACGCTTTGACGATTCTGCCAGCTCGCTGTCTTTTAATGCGTTAAACACTACACAAGAAATAAAAATAGAGTCGGAGATCAAAAAACCGTAATCCGAATTTGCTACTGAGAATTTATCACCACCTGTTGCATTCAACCTTTCATTATAAACTAGAAGGTTCATTCTATTTATTTCTCTTTCCTACCCTCTAACTCTCTTTGCACTTTATTTTAAAAGCTATTGAAGTTTCTTTAATTTCTTTTATACCCATTTAATCTCTACTCTAATGAAATATGAATTAAAAAAAATTACAATTTAATTAACGATTACATTGTGAAAACTGGTGACCTAGCTCTGTAGATTAGGAATCGGTTAAAAGGGTTAATTGTAGAAGAATAAAGAGATAAAAGAAAAAAACTATATATGTATATATGGGTGTGCATGTGTATATATATATATATATGTTCTTCCTTTTTAGTGCTTCCAAATTCAAAATAAGAAATGTTGAGCTGACGAAAGAAATGCTGAGTTTATTTGGCTAATCTAGAAACGTTAACGTTCTCAAATAATCTTTGTACTTGTGATATTTTTTCTGTTTTTACCTCCATACCTTCGTGAGTTATTTTTGAGTAAACATTATCTGAGAGAAATTTTCTTTAAGTAGTGGAAATGGCTAAAAAACTTTTTTTGGCTGCTATTTCTAGAAAGTTCAGTATGTGGCAAAGTAATTTATTTTACTAAGCCCTAATTATATAATGTAATATTTTGAATTCGCCTTAAATGGTCCTTTTACATACTGAATACTTGGTGAAATTGATTAATAACTAATTAATTTTACCCTCAATTGTTGATATATATATATATATATATATATATATATATATCCTTCGAAACGTAGAGTAGATGAAACCTTAGCGACTGAAGAAGGGGATTTTTCGTTGTGCTTATTGTCCTGTATCTCTTTTTTTCTTTTTTGCCTGTCCTGTTCCTTGGTTTGTGTCTATGTTTTTCGTCTCTCTATGTGTTCGACGTCTTTTTGGTGTCCTGTACACATATATGCGTGTATATGTACATGTAGAGGTAGGTACGTACATATATGTTTATATATATGCATATGTTCTATTTTATTAACATATATATATATATATCTATATATATATATATATATATATATATATATATATATATATATGAATAAAAAATGGAGTTAACGCAGGTTTAAACAAGTATTTTTACTTTCTACATATGTTTCGAAAATTCCACTGATACTATTCAAAAGAATAAAAGATATAAACAATGCAATCTTCTCTTCGGGAAAGTGAAAAAACGAAACTCGTCAATACGACATTTTAGCAAAAAATGAGGATTCGTATAGCGATAGACAGAACGCTATTAATATTGTTTAAAAAAAACGTTATATGATATAACGTCATAAGTAGCTAACAGAAAGAGTAGGATATTAATAGTGAATGTTAAATATAAAGGAAATTAAAGTTTAAACTATATATAATGATAGGGACTACTTATATGCACTAAAAGTATGTTTCTGCCAATGCTTACATCTGTATGCTCGTTCTATAACCGTGTTTACTAGAGTATCTTTAGAAAAAATAATGAAAAATAGCTCAGAATTGCAGAGAAGACAGAATTTCTTGCCTTTGTCATATGGTATCGAAATTGAGAGGATCAACCATTCTAAATGAAACTGTTCATGGTGGTCTTTTAAATCCCAAATCAGTTTGCTGAGACCGGCACTATTCCGTTTATTTCTATCCCTAAATGTTGAGTAATGGATAGAAATTCTCTTAGATAACTCTAACGATGTGCTTCCAATGTAAAATCGTACTTTATTACGAGTACTGATCATACACTGGTATATAGAATTTTTAATCTTAGAGTTACTTGACATAAATTTAATTCTATTGGAATTGACTTCAGATACAATAACCTTGTTATTAATATTTCTAGAGGGTTGGATGGTATTAGCTAAATTAATGTTAGTATTAGTAAATGTATTAATATTTAACAGTTTGTTATTATGAGAAGATATAATTTGCAAGAGATTTTTTGTGTTTGAAAAACCTATCCTAACCTTATGTGAATTAATTATAGAGTAATATCTAGAATTGTTTGGAAAATTCCTAGCAATAGCTTGACGAAACAGCAGTGGGAGATTAGATTTAATTTGTCTCCCGTAAGGAATTATTAACCAAATATTTTTACTATTATTCATAGCGTAATTACTTTTGAAGGTGTTATATTTACTTTTAGATCGGTAATAGGGGAATAAAAAAGGGTTATCTGCCTTCATTCGCTTTGTATCGGTGCGTAAGTTATGTTTGTTATCAATAATTCTTTTACGACTAGAAATCTTATCTACATTATTGAATTTACAATTAGACTGAGCAGAATCAATGTAGAAATTTTTTTCTGTATAACCTGCTTTGATTAAGGCAGAGTTATAGAATTCAGCGTTATTATTGAAAATTAGCAGATAATTTAGATAATCTAAATGAAATATTCTTAACTAAATTCTTAGTAATTGCTCCAGGATGATTACTAAATTTGCTAATGTACTTAAGATTGGTCAACGGTTTATGATTTCCTTTATATTTAACATTCACTATTAATATCCCTACTCTTTCTGTTAGCTACTTATGACGTTATATCATATAACGTTTTTTTAAACGATATTAATAGCGTTCTGTCTATCGCTATACGAATCCATCATTTTTTGCTAAAATGTCGTATTGACGAGTTTCGTTTTTTCACTTTCCCGAAGAGAAGATTGCATTGTTTATACCTTTTATTCTTTTGAATAGTATCAGTGGAATTTTCGAAACATATGTAGAAAGTAAAAATACTTGTTTAAACCTGCGTTAACTCCATTTTTTATTCATATTATTCAAAATATTCAACGTAAACACGAAGTTTCAACCTTTATAAACAAGGAGTTACAACCTCTTTACTTGTGAGATTTTTGCTGCCCTGGTAACTATTTATTTATTTATCTGTGTTAATTGTTAACAAGGTAAAATACACTCATCTATTTATATATATATATATATATATATATATATATATATATATATATATATATATATATTAATCGAAGTGTACAGTATATATCCAATGCGGCTGATGTTACCGATCGGTTTCCCCAGGGTGAGTTAGGTAATTGTCCGATTATGTAACTCTGTGCTCTTCAGAGATGGCAGTTATGAAATATGAAATATGGTGACTACTTTATTTCTCTCTCTCCCCGTCTCTCCACCACTCTCCCTCCCCTCGCCCCCTATTTTTTTCTCTCTCTCTCTCTATATATATATGTATATATATATATATGTTGTGAACTCTCCTGTAGTTGATGACAGATGAGGATTTCACAGTTCCTTGCTGAACAACCTGTACAAATGATTGTTTAAAGTGATCAAATATTTGTGCTGTGCTCTCTCTATTTGTGTTCACTCTATCTATCAAATCGACGTTGCCTGGGTAGGTGCATCGTGTGCCACACGTCAGGTGCCGAAGGGATCGCAATGGCAATGTAAAGTGTTTTGCTCAAGAGCGCGACGCCCGGTCCAGGCACAGAAATCACGATCTTCCGATTGTGACCCTTTAACCAATAAGCTGTATGTATATGATCGTGTGTGATTCAGTTCCACCCCACCCAAGATTATTCAAATGTGGGAAATATAGAGGATATATAATTTTACAACGATCTTACGAACAAATTAAATTACATAATAGGAACTTGCTCATAGAACCAGGGACTCATAGAGTCGTCACATGTGCCTCTTTCAATCTTCAAAAATGGCTGCGGAGGAATTGAGCTCTGCGTGCAAACTTTTCCGAGAAAATAATCCCCCCCCACACACACATGTATACACACACGCACACGCGCGCGCGCAACTGAGTATCTTTTATGTAAATACAAGCCTCCTTAAATTTCGTTCTGGTTCAGAAAAAAAGTTTTTTTTCGAAACGTTTAACTGAGATATCTTTTAGTATGTGCAAGTGTGTGTTTATGCGTGCGTATGTATATATATGTGTGTGTGTGTGTGTATATATATATATCTTTTTTTTAAAATTTTAAAATTTTATTTTATCTAGTTTCAGCTCACGAGCTGTGGCCATGCTGGGGCACTGCCATTTATATATATATATATACTCTTTTACTTGTTTCAGTCACTTGACTGCGGCCATGCTGGAGCACCACCTTTAGTCGAGCAAATCGACCCCGGGACTTATTCTTTGTAAGCCCAGTACTTATTCTATCGGTCTCTTTTGCCGAACCGCTAAGTGACGGGGACGTAAACATACCAGCATCGGTTGTCAAGCAATGCTAGGGGGACAAACACAGACACACAAACACACACACACACACAAACATATACACATATATACATATATACGACAGGCTTCTTTCAGTTTCCGTCTACCAAATCCACTCACAAGGCATTGGTCGGCCCGGGGCTATAGCAGAAGACACTTTCCCAAGATGCCACGCAGTGGGACTGAACCCGGAACCATGTGGTTGGTTAGCGAGCTACTTACCACACAAAATTCTGTATGTACAAGGTGGGTGCTGAAAATTCCTGGATTTAGGGGTGTCACGAAAGGCCTGGCTGGAGGCCCAACTTTCCTTGTTCTTTTACAGGGCTTAGAAAGACTGAAGGACGCTGCTATAAGTGTATGAATCTGAGAGGGGAATATGTTGAATAAAATAATTAACTGATCCACTTGTATTTTAACTTGTGCTCAAATGTCAGGCAGCAAATCATCAAATACGTTGGCAGACAGGAAACAGTCCTTGTGCAGGTAAAGAGACGGAAGCTTTTCTGATATGGTTATGTATCCCGCCGCAACTCCTTGTTCAAAATCATTCTTCAGGACACAGGTGATGGAGGGCGAAAGAGAAGTCCTGGTTTGACAACATCAAGGACTGGCCAGGTCACAACACAGTGAACTTGCTGTGCATGACAGAAAATAGGGACCAGTGGCGACGGCTGACTATGAAAACGTATAAAGTGTCAACCCAACGACTGGCTGCATCAGTTGAAGGGATCTTGATGATGATATTAGCACCGACTTGATCATTTATTTTAAAGGGTAATTTCAGAATCAAATCAACAAAAATGATGTTATGGAACTTGGAATGCGAGGTGTTTTTGTTTTGAACTCAATGCAGTCCAGAGGATACGTTGGGTAACCAACTATATTTCTCCACACTTATGTCATTGTTATCACACTTTGGTTCCATAGACATTCTTTATTTTTCACGTTTGAGTTTAGTTTTTCGCTCTTGTATTCAACGTCCTTAACAAAGTAAACCTTAAAAAGAATTACCACAATACTGAATTCAAATTTTGGCACAAGGCTAGCGAGTTCGAGGAGTGGGTAAGTCTATTATATCGACTCCACTATTCTACTGGTACTTATTTTAACGACACCGAAAGAATGAAAGGTAAAGTCGACTTCGGAGGAATCTGAACGCAGAGAGTTAAGACGAACGAAATACTGCTAAGCATTTTGCATTTGTGCTAACGAGTCTCACCGCCTTACAGTTACTGTAATATTGTTTTCTATTCTAGGCACAAGGCACGAAATTCTTGGGGAGGGGGCCAGTCGATTAGATCGATCCCAGTACGCAACTGGTATTCAATTTATTGACCCCGAAAGTATGGAAGGTAAAGTCGACTTCGGCAGAATTTGAACGCAGAAAGTTAAGACGGACGAAATACCGCTAAGCATTTTGCTCGGTGTGCTAACGAGTTTGCCAGCTCACCACCTTAGAGTTACTCTATTATTAGCTACCGACTGGAAATGATGCATACTAAAGGATTAAACTAAATGAAAATCGCGAAATATGTGCAGACATGGTTTACTTCCTAACCACATGGTTCCAGGTTCAGTCCCACTGTGTAGCACCATGAGCAGGTGTTGTCAACCACAGGCCGAATAAACTCTTGAGAGTGGATTTGGTAGACAGAAACAGAAACTAGCCCATCGGATATATGCATATGTATATGTTTACAATTATGGGGCGTCTCTGTGTTTGCGTTTGTCGACCGGTGTTGGTTTGTTTACCTTTTAATAACTTAGCGGTCTGACAAAAGACACTTGTAGAAGTACCAGGCTTTAAAAAAATTACGTACTGGCATTGATTTGTTCGACTAAACCCTTCAAAGTGTTGCCCCAGCACGGTCGCAGTCCAATGATTGAAACAAGTAAATGATAAAAGAAAGAAGATAACCAACGTTCTAGAATATAATTTTCAAGATAAGAAAGTTATTCCAATATTGCATATCACAGACCAACAGGATAGTCTTGATTGAATCATATTTTTCTATTGACAATAACCAAGGCCCAGAATACCTTTGACACACATTTTTGTATTGATGGGTATTTGACAGTAATACAATTTCTTTGATGTTTAACTACAATGTAACAATGAAATAAAACTCCTAAGAAAAGCCTACATTTTCTTTCTTCTATCTTTAACAATCTCAGCAAGACATTTATTACGCATTTCCTCCTTCTAAACACAAAACAATACACGCTGAAGAATATCAGGTATACGACTTAGAAGTAATCAATATTTTATTTACACGTGTAAAAAATATAGTTGCTGGCTCGTTTTATTTTCCTGAACTTGGATTTGGCATTCATCTTCATTCAATTTTTATAGTTTAATTCTTCAGATATTTGTCAGTTGAATTCCGTCACAACACGCATTAGAAAAGAAGTTAAAAACTATATCTTTATCAGGAAAAAGCTATTCGTCGTCGCCGTCGTGTGTGTGTGTGTGAACAGGCATATCCACGCACACATACATCTATACATCTATATGTATTGTATTGTATGTATATGAGACGAGGAATTTACTGAAATGTTAGACAGTTGGATTGACTGCTTTGGAATTTTGGTTCCAGTTCGCTGTGCGCTGAGTTCAAATACCGAAAGGGACAAAGTTGATATTAATTCTTTCATGATCGATGAATAAAGTACCAGTTCTTTCCTGGAATCGATTCTTTCTGTCTGTTTGTCTGTCTATATCTCCCCACTTCTGCAAGAAGTTGGCTCTGGTCGAGACCAGGAGAGAAATGAGCTCTGACAAGTCTAAAAATGCTCTAGACACACAATATATCATGTTGGTATTTCTTTGACTCTATCAAAGGCCCTATCAAAGGCCAAGCAATATATTTGTAAGTATGCGTGCATACATTCATACATACATACATGCATACGTACGTACGTATGTACGCTAATATGTATACGCACGCACACACACATATACTCATAGAAATATGTTGATATACATACATACATACATACATACATATATCAGCGGAAATTGCGAGGATGGTCCGGTTCTTGACTGAAGATTGAAGGCTTCGAATGTCCCGTCCGTGTTTTTTGTATCGTCTTCTAAATGTTTTGCGTTCTTGTCCCAGTTTGTATTTTTTTTTTACATAATATATATATATATAATATATATATATATATTATATATATATATATATATATTATATATAAAACTGTAGTTGTGTGAGTGTCTGTCCCCTTCGATTTAGATTCCTATATACTCCCACACTTTGCGGTGCAGTTTAACCAAAACCGGGTATCTTACAGTCGTGATTCATATCGAGCCCTTCTGGGTATTAGCGCGCGTCTACGATGAGTACGATTTTAAAAATAATTTACCATCATTTTTTTCCATTTTCATGCATATTTTTTTAAAGGAAAGTAACTCTCTTAAAATGTTTACGATGAGTCAACGATTTAAAAAAAAAATTTACCATCATATTTTTTCCATTTTTAATGCATTTTTTTGCTATTTTTTGGCTATAACTCTCTAAAAATGCTGTATAGTATTTCTCTTACAACCCGAGCAACGCGGGCGATGCTGCTAGTATATATTATATATATATATATATATATTATATGTATATATATATATATATATATATATATATATATATATTATATATATATAAAATATTATTTGAGACACAAAACCACTATTTGCAAAACAAACAAGGAAAGACTTAATCAATACATAATTTAATAAATAGTCAAAAAAACCGCCACTACAATCGTTTCTTGTCTTGATCGACAATCTTCAGGTGGACTTCCAATTAAAAAAATCAAAATTTTAAAATATAAAAATAATACTTTTAAATAATTAAAGTATAAATGAAAAAATTAAGTATATAATCCATATATAACCTATTATAATCCATATCGAAAATATAGACTATTTTGTCTATTTTAGGTGTTGGTTATTTTTTTACATTGTTTCATTCATATTTTTGAGTGGTGTTCGTTTTGCACGTGAATAACCGGGTGGTGGACTAGCGTTGCTTGGAATGTGAATGGAATAGTGTAGTAGTGAGGTAGGCATAGAGAATGGGATTGGTTACTGCAAGTTGTTGTTAGAGATGCTAAGGTGAGTTAAAGCTATAAATGTATATAATGTTTTTTGGGTGTGTAGTATTGTTGTATATGTCGAGTTTAGTGAGTATGTATAGGCGTATATGTGAGGGAGTATATGTATCTTTTGTGTGTGGTGTTTTTGCGTGTGAGTGTTGTGTTTTGTGTGTGAATGTGTATATGGGTTTGTTATTTAGGTTTTGGGATGTATGTTTAATTTGTCTGTGTGTGGAGGGAGTGGGTTTTGGTTATATTGAGGTTTATAAGTTGTATAGGTATGTGTATAAGTCGTGAGTCTGTGGTTTACGTGTGTGTATTTGTGTGTGAATGTTTAGTTAGGGGGTTTACTTTATAGGTGTTATAGAGTTTAGCAAAGGGAGATTTATCGTTATATGTTTTAAGAGTTTGTTATCATGGTTTTTTTTAGGGAATTCGTGGTAATTAGTCTATATTTTCGATAGGATTATATATAGGTTATATATGGATTATATACTTATATTTTTCATTATACTTTAATTATTTAAAAGTATTATTTTTATATTTTAAAATTTTGATTTTTTAGATTGGAAGTCCACCTGAAGATTGTCGATCAAGACAAGAAACGATTGTAGTGGCGGTTTTTTTTGACTATTTACTAAATTTTATGTATTGATTAAGTCTTTCCTTGTTTGTTTTGCAAAATAGTGGTTTTGTCTCAAATAATATTTTATAATATTTTACTATAAAATTGGATTTAATCCTAAATCTGATTTTTTTCCCTGTAAATTTGGATATATTCCCAATATTTATTATAATATATATATATATTATATATATATACATATTTATATATACATATATATATATATATATATATATATATATATATATACATACATATGTATATATATATGTATACAAAGAAGCATGTTAATTATATATGTAAATGTATATTTATCTATATATTAATAGAAATCTCTATCTATCATCGTCAGTTGTCCCTAAGTAAAAAAAAATGGCACACTCTAAAAGAAATTTTGAGCAGTTATACTTTTATGTATTCGAGTAGTATATCTTTTGTTACGACATATAACCGGTGAGAAAGTTACCATTGGTCTCACCTCTACTACTGCACTTCGCAATATAGACGACTCATCAGACATGCGAACCGGAAGTACATAGCCTCTGATGGAGGTAAATATCCAGACTGGGTCAGTTTGGTGGTGAAAAAAAACAAAAACCGAACGAAACGAAATAAACCTAACACTTTTCGGGAGATTCCAGCTGTTGTCGAAGTGGAGCAGATATGCCAGCGTGCGGTTTTTCCGTTCTCTAATCCGAAAATGGGGAAGACAGCGTTTCAAAACGAACGTTCTTTCATAAAGGCAGCGTCTAGAAATTTCACTTCTTGAATTCAAGTAAGGGCCAAGATTGTACAAATTTTATTAGAATCATTGTTCTCTTGGTTAAGCGCAATTTGCACCGTCTGATTCCTTCGAGGTATGACCCAGGTTGTTCCAGCAGCCTTTAATTAATTTGCTATGTCGTCCTTCCCCTTCACTGGGATCCTAAATGAGGACCTGTGGTTATTTAGCTCCAACATATTTCTCTTTACGTTACGTTTGTTAATTTTGTTTTTGAGTTCGTTGTTGGTTTTGTTGTTGTTCATGTTAACGCTTTGTGAGTCACAAAGTTGTATATCTTCAAACTTAGTTTCACCTACAGTTACGTCACGTTCTTTTGTTACAGGAGTGACAATTGTTGAACGACGGGGATAGGAGGTAATATAGGAACATTTTCTCCTTTATCCATTACTCCTTTGACCGAAAATAATTTTGCCATGTTAGAAAATTATAGCAAAATATTTATGAAGCAGAATTTTGGAAAGGCATATGGATCATTCTGCGCTTAAAATGGGAAGACAAGTATGCGGGAAGACGTCACGTCCGAAAAATAAACGCAGCAATTTTCGATGGCTCAGTCAAAAAAATAGAGATAATGGAATGGTTTCAAATTCTTACGGCAATTTTTTAGGAGTCATATTGTTGCAAATGTTCAAGTGGTACTTATTTCATTGACCCCGGCGGATGAAAGCAAAGCTGACCATGATGGAATTTGAACTTAGAACGTAAAAGCCGGGAGAAATGTCGTGATGCATTTTGTCCGACGTTTTAACAATTCTGCCATCGCTTTAGTCGTAAAACAAATTAATAACAAAGTCTAACAATTGCTATTTTCGCTGAGAACATTTGAAAATCAATGCTGTCACTGTGCTACCAACATCTTCCATTCAAATTCCTTGGAAGAGAATGCAATAAAGAAAAAAAGAAGTAAATCTTGAGGATATGCATCATAGAGAGATATTAGATGAACATTTAAGTTAGAACAAGAAGTATGCTTCTACCAACAGTCTTCTGTTATGTTGCTTATCACCTAGAGCAAAGTTTCTCAAAGTGGATTTCGTGAAAACATTCCGGTGTTCCGCGACAAAATATTCAATAAAAAGTATTTTATAAAACAAATGCTACTTGCCATTTTCAAAATAAATTGTTTTCTTATGAATATATTTTCTCTCTCAAACAATTTTTGTTTCATTTAATGTCGTGTTAAAATCAGAGTGAGAGTCACTCTGACCACTTTGGAAAATGGGTTTGGCGCTAAAAGAAACTTGAGGATCGTTGTCTTACGAAATATATTGGGAACAAACATCCCAATATATCTCTTTTTCTTCCTTAAGGCGTAGTCTTTGAGTTGTCAAAAGAAGCCATACGATACTTCTGTAAGGTCTAGATATAAATGAGAAGGTCATACTTTTGGAATGACGACCGTCGAGCGTCGGAAACTGGAACTCTGAATTTAGCGAGAAGAAACTAAATATATTGTTACGGAGGTAAAAGTAACGGGAAAACATTATGCCCTAGTTCCGTTGGTTGGAGTTGAACCGGCGCTCCAGTTGTTCAGGACGACAAAAAAATCCTTTGTCTTGTCAACGGCAACGGTAAATATTGAGGTTAGGAAGTGGCATTTGATCCCTACACGGTCAGGGAAAGGTTATAAAAAAATAAAAATGCCACCCTATAAATATTTCTTTACTGCCCATAAAGGGCTACAAACAGAGGGGACAAACAAGGACAGACAAAGAGATTAAGTCGATTACATCGACCCCAGTGCGTAACTGGTACTTAATTTATCGACCCCGAAAGGATGAAAGGCAAAGTCGACTTCAGCGGAATTTGAACTCAGAACGTAACGGCGGACGAAATACGGCTACGCATTTCGCCCGGCGTGCTAACCTTTCTGTCAGCTCACCGCCTTACCCTATAAATGCGACGGGATTCAGTTGGCGAGAGGTGCAGTTGGCAAGAGGAGTTGAGTTGGCAACAGGGTAGTTGGGAGAGACGGTCAGTCGATGCGGACAGCTAGCCAGGAGATGACAACGGTGAAGTGAGGAAGACAGGCAGCAGCCAAGAGATGAAGACTGCGAGAGACAGATAGAGGCAGTGAAGAAGATGACAGTGAAGGGACAGGTACGAGAGACGGTCAGTTAGCGAGATGAAAATTTGTAGTGGGCTCAGAAAGTGTTGCGGACGGAATATGCGCCGGTGGTGTTTATTTACGTTTCAATTTGTGTTTTGAGCTTTGATCTTTTGATTGTAAAACTATGGGGAATCTGTGACATAATCTGTTGAAAAGAAAATTAAGAAAAGGGAAAGAAAAAGAACATTGTGTTGGAAGGAGGAGAAAAGGAAAGAGAAAGAGACTGTAAACTGTGAAAAGAAAAGAGAAAGACTATTTATTTCGATTGTTTTCCAAATTCTGTATTGTTTTGATTGTTGTCGGACGTTGTATTTTGCTGAATGCCATTGATTGTTCCTTTTTTTTTTTAACTCTGTGCACGATCTGTTAAATGTCTGTTAACCTTGTGGTTAAATGCTTTTGTTTTTAAATGTATTTGAAATGTTTTGATTGATTTTGTGAAGTATAAAAGCTGTTAAATTACGTTGCCTCCGCTGTCTCTCTCCTTTGTTGTTGTTGTCTTCGGTTTCTGGCTTGCGTTCGCTGTCCACCCCCGCTTTCAGTGGTGGACTTCCGTTTGACTGAGCGTGATCGTCGTCGCGACTTAGGGCTCGTTATCGACCCGGACGGCGTAGGGTTGTAGGGTCCCGAGTTCAGCGCCCGGCGGCGTAACAATATCTTTAGACATTTTTACAATACACTAATTATTAAAGAAATAATATATATATATATATATATATATATATATATATATATATATATATATATATATATATATATATATATATATATATGTATGTATGTATGTATGTATGTATGTATGTATGTATGTATGTAGTATGTATGTATGCATGCATGCATGTATGTATGGATGTATGTATGTATGTGTGTGTGTGTGTGTGTGTGTGTGCGTGCATGATGTAATGATTGCATTGTTCAATTAATGGACCCGCTTGAAACGGTCGTACTGCATCAACTCTGGATATCCTATTGCTTATTTTGATTATATATATATATATATATATATATATTATATATATATATATATATATATATCACTTCTATTATGTCGTTCTTACGCGTAGTCTTTGAGTTGTCAAAAGAAGCCATACGATATTTCTGTAAGGTCTTGATATAATTAGAAGACGACACTTTAAGGAAGAAAAAGTGATATATATATATATATATATATATATATATATATATATATATGCATATACATTCGGCGAAAAATGTGAGTGAAGATGTGTACGTTTTCATAGTGATGTATACGTACGCACGTGGGTGCACGAGCGCACATGTGTACGTATGAAGAGGCATGTTTACGTGTTTACTATGAACTTTTAACCTTATCTTAATTAGCGGTCATTCGAATTAGCGCTTTTGTATAAGTAGCGGACTATAACACAGTCATTTCCCTTTTTTCATAGCGTTTTTTCAGATGGCCAGATAACCGAAGAGATGATGGTGTGGATTTCCACCTCGGCATCCGAAACTTAGAGTTTTATCTTGGCTACCGAATAATTGTCACATATTATTTTACAGATAATTTTCCTCTATTTACATAATATTGAGGTCTCTTTCTTTCTTTTGTTAATGCGTATTTTTTCATTTGTATGCACTACAGGTCGGAGTGGGACGGGGTAAACTATCTGCATCAACTTGCTATAAAAGCAGGAAGTAATTTTACTTTGTACTTATTCTTAGCGCAAGTTCTGAAGAGTGCAGTTCGATTTTAACAGTTATTTTTTCACATCTATAATGGAAGTGACAAAGGAGCATATTCGGCATATTTTGTTTTATGAGTTCAATAAAGGCAATAACACAATGGAAAGTGTGAGGAATATTAGTGCATTATATGGGGATCGGACAATAAGCATAAGTCAGTGTCAACGGTGGTTCCAGAAATTCCGAGCCGGAAACTACAGCCAAGAAGACGAGCCTCGATCTGGTAGATGTGAAGAGCTCGTCGAGGACGTTGGGCATAGCCTGGTGAAACAAAATCCCATCTTAACTGTTGAGAAACTAGCAGAGAAGCTTGGATTTGGTCATTTAACCATTCATCGACACCTGCGTGCAATCGGAAAAGTCAGCAAATTGGGTCAATGGGTTCCTCACAAACTTTCCGTTTCTAATCGTGCGCAGAGAGGGAATGTGTGCTCTTCTTTGTGGTCATGTCTCACGAATGAATCGTTTTGGATGACGAGAAATGGGTTCTCTATAAAAATGTCAAGTGCCGAAGACAGCAGGTAGAGAAAGGAGAAACACCGGCACTCCAGGCTAAAGAAGGTCTTCACCCACGTAAGGTGTTGTTATCTGTTTGGTGGGATATTAAAGGTTTAGTCCACTTTAAACTTTTAGACCCAAACCAAACGATAACAAAGGAGATCAGCTGCGAGCAGCTTGGGCGGCTTAAGAAAAATGACCATCTTTGGTTTCACGATGAAAGGTGTTTTTCAATCAGGATAATGCTCAGATACATCGAAGATGATATTTCAAAGGCTAGAGCAGCTTGAGTGGAAAACTATTTATCCCCCTCCCACCATATTCGCCGGATATTGTCCTCTCTGAGGGCGGAAAAAATATGAATTCTGTTGAAGAGGTCAGAACAGTACTGGAGTAGTATTTTTCGTCACGGGCAAGTGAATTTTGGAAGAGGGGCCTTGCAAGTCTACTAGATAGATGGGAAGTGCCTCGTAGAAGGAGAGTATATTTGATATTAAAAATGAACTTTGTTTATCTTAATTTTGAAAAATAAAAGAAGTATAAAAAGCCGCATTATTTATGGGATGCCCGATATATATATATATATATATATATAAGTCAGCGCTGGAAGAAAAATATATATATATCTGTGTGTGTGTATGTGAGAGAGAGAGAGAGAGTGAGAGAGAGAGAGAGAGAGAGAGAGAGAGAGAGAGAGAGAGAGAGAGAGAGAGAGTATATAAATGGTAAGTAAGGTGGAGAAAGTAGTACTCGAATACCAATACCAAAAATAAAATAGTATTTTGTAGAAGCTGAAAAGACTTCACAAACTGTTACTCAGAGTTTCATGTAACCGATCACTAGACCGTCGTCATTATATAAAACAATCATTCTCATGATTGCCTGATGATCGGTTACGTGAAACTCTGAGTAATATTCTCTGAATTTGCAAAATATATTTTGTGCTGCATTTTTATTATTTTCCGTTTTTCATTTGTTTAAATTTTACATTTAAAAAAATGCCACTCAACTTTTTGTTTGTTAACACAACCTTTGCAGGATATCTCTTGAAGTGAAGATTCAGCAATGCTTTTAATAAAATTTTTAGATGGGAAAAAAAAAATTGCTTTAAGACTTGTCGGAATTTTTAATTTCGTTAACATACATGGCTTCACTTCTATTTGAAATTGATGAATATTAAATGAATGGGACTTCCTCCGCTTGTTGAAGCCGTGTCGTCATTGGAGCAGCATAATGATAACCGTAAGTTAAAGCTGAAATTTCTTCTTGATCTCATGATCAATTTAAGTGTAAATAATATTTATTGATGGAGCAGCTGTTAAATATTTCTGTTTTAATCTTAATTTCATTTCCTAACGCTTAAATGAAAAACTAAATCAAAATCGAGCTAATGAGGGAGCCTCTAAGTGGTCGAACGACCTTGTAAAAACAGTAGTCAATTTTCTCTAAAATCACAATCTGCCATGTTTTTTGTTTATAAGTGAACATAATAGATAATGTAGCCTGAGATAAAGCAGTCTTATTAAAATACAATAACAGAACACACCTCTTCATACAATACGAACAAACACTTCAAGCTATGCACAACTGTAAGATATAAATTGACCTAATGCTATCTAAGTTATTGCAGCAGCAAGAGTTGCAATACAGAAACATATAATTTTAAAATAACATAAATTGGCTTGCCCTGAATAAGCAGGGCAACCATTTCGGTCAGTGCACTTTGAAAGTGCTGCCGAAGATAGATTGGGAGTAGTTACTGCTTCCAGTAAGTCTCTTCGCTTCCATCAATAGCATCAGTCTCTCAGACGAAGTATACTTCTCAAAACGTTAGAAGTTTCATCTTTCTTACAACAAACTAGTTTACTTTGTTTGTATTCACTAATTGCCGACGAGGACCATCACTAGTTCCCCTGGATCGCAGTGTTTACTGGACAGGATATTTAATGTTTGTCAGAAATGATGACTATATGAGCTAATTAAGATGAATGAAAACTGGACAAAACAAAATGGAAGTGGAAATAGTTACACGGCTGGTAGTGTACTAGTAGTGTACCAATCAAAACAAGAAGAAAATGAAAAAGAGAAAAAAAAACCCAGTGAAACATTGAATTATAAATGCTTAACTGTAAGCCGCTTGAAATCAATATTGATTCGATCTAATTGATGATGTCTGGTGAATGAAATGACATCAAAATAAGAGGCATATTTTAACAGAAATAAATAACCTCCACATATTTACCCTACGCACACAGAAATTGTGTGTGTGTGTGTGTGTGTTTGTGTGTATGTGTGTGTAGGATAAATGCATGTGTATGTGCGCGCGCTTGTACAAGTGGGAGACAAGAAAATGAGACAAGCAGGGATATATATTAGTCATACCAATACATAAGAATTTATCTATGAACATAATGTCATTGACAGTTACTAAGCAGCATAGATATATCTGAATATGTTGGATGAATAACAATAGAAGCTCGTAGCTTCAGTTTTACACGAAGGTTGGCAAACGCACTGAAACGCAAATAGTAGTAACCGAAATCGAAATGAGTTACGGATTGTGTCCAGGACCTTTACTCTGCTAAAAATAGTCGTTACATTCGACATGGGAACTATAAAACATTAGCCATATGGCTGAACTGCAACCTAATATATATTATCAAGAAATTTCACTGAAACCTTCACTAAATGCTTGAAAAATTCAGTGTAGTAATTTAAGTGAAATATTTAATATATTCTCTATCAGGACCAACCTCACCAAAGCTTATAAACTAATGAAACGCGGATGTTCTGTTTGAATAAACTTTACTTCGGTAGATATCACGATAGAAACTCTTTGGCTTTTGGCGCAAAATGTACGCTCCTGGTGCATTTTGCTTCTAAAGCCAAGATGAGAAACTTTGTTCTAACATAACATCGGCGTTTAACGGGGATAAGTATTACTTCTCGGTATTAATACTATTTCTGTGGCTAATAAATATTTTAAAATAAAATAATGTACAAGAGAGAAGTAAGTTTGAAGTAAAGATCAACTTCTTACCAAGCAAATACCTAAATCACAGCCTCATCTGGTTTAACTGGTGTTTCAGTTAGAATGTAGCAACTAATGTTATAAGGAACATTTATGGAGAACATAATGTTCACTCGTCCACAAGTACGACGAAATATTTTATAAGAACAACTTAAAATCAGAGATACACGAAGAATGTTATGAACGTCATTGTGAATAAATTAAGAAGTGATTATCAAACCAAATCAAACCAAAACAATAAGAAACGCGGATGCAACTTCAGAGTTAGGCAAAAGTTGTTTAATAAAGCTGCTGTATTTAGAACCAAGATAACCTGAATGAATAAGGAGAAACTGAGAAATATAGATGCTTGTGAATGTGTGTTGAGTCTGTATGAACTGTAGGATAATCACAAATATTGATGGTCTAGTAATCAATAATAATTTGGCATTGTTATAATATTAGTGAAGTAGAGTAGCTAAAGTAATTATAAACAAAATTGTTAATCGACGTAACCGTAAAAAGAAAAGGTCATTAAAATGCTATTTGTGACCCATTAAATGCTAGTTTGATCAAACAAGAACAGGAGTGCGTATAAAGAGAGCAGATAGAATATTATTGATAATAAATCATGAATAATAACACAGGGTATAAAAAATAAATCATCCTGTTTCAAAACTGAAAATAGCTGATTCTTGTAATACTTTTTCAGCTGAATATAAATAAATTTTTAACATTTTCCTGTCAGGTGATTTTTTTTTGTGTGGCACACTAATTATTTGACATTCATATAGTTTACCCTCAATAATTTATAGAAGAAATGGTTTATAGTATTGTTTTTTTGCATAGAAATCCGATTTCTGATCAAACAAGAGCATATGACAATCATGCCTTTCTCAAGAGTATTTGTAAGAAAAGGAGGCATAATCAATGGAGCAAAAAAAGGTGACTATGGAGAACTTTGAACTCAATGGAATTAAACTAATTGCCGTAACTAATTACTGTTTTTGTCAATATCTATTTTCGAAATGAGCATAAATAGGGAAAATGAATGCAGAAAAAGTATTTTACGTTTAAAATAATTTCAATGTTTTCAGTTTATCTTTAAGAAAGGCCAAACCATATTTTGCGCCATTTTCTCGAGGTTTTTCATTTTTGTTCTGATTGATTCTGATCATTCGGTAAACTGTTTATAACGGCTTCGTGCCACATCGTCCTTTCAAGGACGTCGCTCCTTCCATGAAATCGCATACTGAGAACTATAAATAATGGATAAATGCTAAGTTATCGCTAATCATCAAATACAAAAGAAAATTGATTGATTTCAAACAATCATATTTATCGTTTTCTCATGCTACATATGTGGTGGCAGACGGTCAAGTCGCTAAAGTTCCAAACGACAAATCAAAGGGTAAATTGTTTATAAAACGTCACCAGTAAGATACCTTACTTTCGCTCGGTCAGTCCAGCTGTAAATTAGTACCATTGTTAGATACAAATTGCTACTGTAACGAATTAGATCCCTCACAATACTCTTATTGCCGAGTATTTCGATATCGGATAGATTTCTCTTTTCTTCGAGTAGGAAATGGAACTTAAGAATATAATATATCTTTCTCTGAACCACTAAAAGAGGGCACTTGGACCAAGTTTTTACAGAATAAAATAGGGTAGTGGACTGAAGACTTGATACAACGCCACTCAAAATGTCTAGCAGTATTAGTTACCTACCTATATATTCTGAGTTCAAATCCTCTGTGACAAGTCTCTGGTTGACTAGAATGTAAGTTGATCTACAAACAGCATATTAGAAAGATAAAGAAGAAATTCTATTAACCTTTGTCCATGCAGTGATATCTTGAAAATGTTTTTTCGCGCTAGTTGACATTAAAGAGATTGAAATCACCTAATAAACAACATTTGTTGTTTGATTAATAGCTCCTCTATCTTTCTAAACCTATCTTTAAATTTATAATAATGATTTTAAGACACGTAGTAGAAGATAAGTGCATATAAAAAACATGGAATTGATCTATATTTATTATTAGTCTATCACAAACCGAGTTTAAGTGTGACAGCAGGATTAATGGCTTGACATCTACACGGCAGCTCCACATTGACTTCTCTCCTAGCTTCCAGTGTGAAAGTTGGCCGGTATATTTCCTTATCTGCTATATTTCTTGTTAGATGCATTTCCTTAGATGTCATGCATATTGTTTGATTGCATGTTACAAAACTTCTCGAGCAGAAGATTTTACAATTTTACTTCTGTTACTAAGTTGTGACAGGTATCTGATATTTAGCATTGGTATTGATGTGGCATTTGAGTGGGGGTCAGTAGTGATCATACTGTGTCTATTATTTTCAGTGAGCTTGTGTATTGATGGTCATGGCTTTGATTTTGTATCTGTGCAACCAGATCAGTTTTTGGAATGTTTAAAAAGATTGTTGCTCGGCTGCTGCCGTTCTCACTACATCAGTATATTGCCTTTGATTGAGGACAGGTGGCATTACATCTGTATATTATCTTTTGACAGCAGTAGACGGTGAGTACAGTATCTTTTTCAGATGGGTGGTTGAACCTTATCCCACACATCGCTAGTTTTCTCGACATCTTCATTACTTTTAACATTATCCACCCGGCCACTTACAACCGCATCTTCTGACTTCCATTCCAATCGCCACTCCAAACATACTAAATCTGTTATACCATTCTCTCAATTTCCCCGGCTTCGCCTACTCTGCAGCATTGATTAGGATTTCTAATGTAGCAGAATGTTATGGACCTTGGACTTCGAGAGACAGGGTATCGAACACACCACTGGTCTCCTACCCATTTTATGTACACTTATAGACCGTATTCCACTCTCTCTCACCTTCCACCCACCCATTCTCTTATTGAAACACATTTACAACTTCAAAATCCTACTCACTGACCCTCAAAGTGCTCTGGTCTTTCTCGCACCGTCTCTACTCACCTTTAAGAAAGATAATATAGTGCGAAAATCTAGTTAGAAGCTCCGTAGCATCCGGTCATACACAACCAGGCACTCTTAAATGCACTCGTTCACGAAGCAACATCGTTTCTTTCATTAAGAACACTAAAACCATCATTGCACCCAATAAACAGTATTGAGAATACCCCAAAATTCTGTGATACATCTTCCGACTTTCTACATTGCATCAACTGCAAACATTGTGACATACTTTAAAAACTGTTACGGCGACGAGGGTTCCAGTTGATCTGATTAACGGAACAGCCTGCTCATAAAATTAACGTGTAAGTGGTTCAGCACTCCACAGACACGCGTACCTTTAATTTCTCAGGGAGATTTCGCTCGATACAGAATGTGACAAGGCTGGCCCTTTCAAATACAGGTACAATCTATTTTTGCTAGCTAAGCGGACTGGAGCAGCGGAAAATGAAGGGCCTCACTCAAGGACACAACACATCGCCGGGAATCGAACCCACGACTTTACGACTGTAAGCCGAATAACTTAACCATTAAGCCATACACCGTTACACTGGGGGAATACAGACCATCACCTTGCCGATAACTTTCGAGGACATATTTCCAAGCACATCATTACGCATGCCGGGCCAATCTGTCGCATGCCGGGCCAACCTGTCGCATGCCGGGCCAACCTGTCGCTACTAATTTCAACACAATGGTCCATTCCATCACCCATTTCTCAGTGTGTAAAGTCTCTCCACATTTTGGATCTGCAACATTCAAGGAAACGAAAGGAGCAACGTTTCATATACAAACTAGGACGATGGCATTGACGAGTTTAAATAAATGCTTTCCGTTCTACTGCTTCATTCCGTTCATATCATTCAGCTTTTCTCTTTTACCTATATCTCACCATCACCCGTTTCTCTTCTTACTTTCATTTCTCGTTCTCTCTCTTTCGGTCACCTGGTTTTCTCTCCTACTACTTTCTAATTAACTACGCAAACTCACGTTGTTTTGCGTTCCCCGACAGCTGTGACCAGTTGCTAAAACGGAGAGGAAATAAAGCTTTGTTTTGTATTTCATTTTTCTTCTTGTCATCTTAACTTCGAAGAAGTACTTTATCGAAAACGGCAATTTCGCCGTTTTTCTTTTTTTGTCGCTTTTGTTTTCAAATGATACAAACCTTGCTAATGCAGACCACCTCCAATCGTCTTGTATTCTATGACACACACACACACACACACACACACACACACACACACACACACACACATGCGCGTGCACACATACACACACTTGTATACAAATATATATGTGTGTATATATACATATATGCATGTGTATGTATAAATATATATATATATATATATATATATATATATACAGCCTTGGCCAAAAGTATTAGGCCACCCCAATGTTTTGGGGTTTTGGGGTTCTGCTATCTCAATGTTAATGAAACTCGTGCACATTGAAGATTATGGTATATTTCACAATATACATTAGTTTTAATATCTGGTCGACCCTTCTTTAGTATCAGTTACCGCTTTTATACGGTTAGGCATTGAGTCAGCTAGTTTCTTGCAGGTTCTAGGCGCAATTTTACTCTATTCTTCTCTCAACTTTTGGTACAAATTCTCTTTATTTTTAGTTGTTGTGTTTCTGATATCTTCACCAAGAGTTCCCCATAGGTGTTCGATCGGATTTAGATCGGGGTTTGAGCTGGCCACTCCATGGGAACAATACCTTGTCTCTCAAACCATTGACGAGTTTTCTTTGCTGTATGACATGGTGCGTTGTCCTGTTGAAAGATAACACTCTTTTTCGACACACCTGGATGCAGTTTAGCAATTGATGGCTCTAAAACATCCGATAACATAGAAATATAGGGAGCTGAATTCATCCTTCCCTGACATAAAAACATTCCACCG
>NC_043002.1:115417472-115434972 GCF_006345805.1 Octopus sinensis | reverse complement strand
TCTTATAATAAAGCTGAAATGTTCTTGTATCCAATCGGTTTCACTATTTTAAAGGCAATCATGACTTATAATTAAGAGAGTTGTAATAATTTCGTGATTTCATTATGAAGTGTGTTTCACGATTTTGCTATTTCATAATTTGATAATTAAACGTTTACAATAAGAAAGGAGATTGAAAATGTTTTTCACGGGTACAGGGAGGTGATAACGGAAATATTTCATGTTCTTTATTTAATAATAATAATAATAATAATAATAATAATAATAATAATAATAATAATAATAATAATAATGATGATGATGATGATACCTTCTACTATAGGCACAAGGCCTGAAATTTTGGGGGAGGAGCCAGTCGATTAGATCGACTCCAGTACGCAACTGGTACTTAATTTATCAACCCTGAAAGGATAAAAGGCAAAGTCGACCTCGGCGGAATTTGAACACAAAACATAGCGGCAGAGGAAATACCTATTTCTATTTTTTTACTACCCACAAGGGGCTAAACACAGAAGGGACAAACAAGGACAGACAAATGGATTAAGTCGATTACATCGACCCCAGTACGTAACTGGTACTTAATTTATCGACCCCGAAAGGATGAAAGTCAAAGTCGACCTCGGCGGAATTTGAACTCAGAACGTAGTGGCAGAGGAAATACCGCTAAGCATTTCGCCCGGCATGCTAACGATTCTCAGCTCACCACCGTAATAATAATAATAATAATAATAATAATAATAATAATAATAATGATGATGATGATGATGATGATGATGATGATGATGATGATGATGATAAAATAAATTCATTGTATGTCAACTAATTGATTAACTATGCATCTATTATAATAATACTCTGTCACAACACATGAACGAGAAGGGAAGGGGTAATAGAGGAAAAAGGAAGGAAGGGGTGATGGCAAACTGGTAGTGTGTATGTTTGTGCGTGTACAAGGGAAGTATGTGAATGTTTGTATGTGTGAAGCAGCGTTCTTTCAGTAGTAAACGATGATCGATGTCACATCTCAAAATGCAACCACTAGATAACATTGACAAGTGTATTAATTTGATTTACCATCCATATTTATATATAATATACTACAATTATCCGTCATTTTTGCCGGCATGGGGTCAGCTATTATAATTATCATTAATGTAAATGTCTTACTGACCCACTATTGATCAGGTGTCCTTCACTACATGACATAAAGGAAAAGTTTAAACGTTGCTCGGCGATTACTCGCACATGCATGTATAGCTAACTGTAGCCAGAAATCTAATATTGCTGTCTATGCGGTGTCATTTGTTTTCTTAGAATCATTCTAGTCAGTCCTACATAATTCCCGCTACATTCTGAACATGTTACATAAATTAGCTTCCGGTCGTATAGATAAAATCATTCTTCACTTGGAAACACTGTCCTTGTTTAAAATAGAATTCTAGTTCTTGGGAGAAGTTAAAATATATTCCACAGTCTGATCGTCTACACCTTGTGAATGTTGATTCTGTTGTTATTGAATATATAATCTAGCATTTTTAAATATTCTTTTTAATACTTTTGGTAATTTTTTAAGGTTTATAATAATATGTGTTTTCAGAATTCGAATCATCCTGGCTTCCTCTCTCAGCATCAGTATATTTTCACAGATAATACTACAGGCTTCGTTGTTTCTAAAATTGTCGGTAGAGACGTATAACACCTTCATTTCAGGTGTAGTGATTTGTTTTAGTTGTCTTAGTATCCGGACGCAATTGTGTCGGCTCATTGTAGACCATATATATTAAGTATTGTAGGTAATGTCCATTGGTAAGTGTATCCTAAAGTTTATAGGACACACGTGTCCATATCTTTTCAGAAAAATTAATTGGAGTATTTCTTCTAGAATGGTTCGGGTTACACGAAATAAAGAGAAGAAATTGTTTCAAGTTTGTAGGTTTGTAATATATAACTTTCTCTATTTGGTTGTTGACTTACATTATTACTACATATAAAAAATAATAGTTTAAGTAATCTTTAAGAACTTTTTTTTGCTTCTTTTCATTAGAGATTTTGTATTTCCGTAGTGATTCTTCATTCACTGCAATTTCTAAATCTCCGATAAGTAAATTGCCTTAGATTGGAGCTATTTCTGTCACCATCAAATTCTGAATTTTTGATTGAAAGAGATAATTTCCAACATGAAATAGTTATTTTGTTGAATGAATTTGTAAAGTATTCAATCCCTAAAATATATATTTAACGCTATACATCTATAAGAAATGATATCTCGAGACGAGCCCTGGACTTTATCAGGCTTTCATGTTACGCTGAGAAATACGTTTTTATCCTCGGCGATTAATAAGTGATGGTATGTAAAAGAGATATTTAAAAGTAATCAGAAGCAATAATGAATTCAAATATCGATTTATCAAAGCTTGGCTACAGCATTGAAAACAAAGGCTCTATTTGGATAAATCGTATACCCCTAAAAAGAAATATAAACATGTTAATAAAATAATATAAAATACATAGGCGCAGGAGTGGCTGTGTGGTAAGTAGCTTGCTTAGGAACCACATGGCTCCGGGTTCAGTCCCACTGCGTGGCACCTTGGGAAAGTGTCTTCTACTATAGCCTCGGGCCGACCAATGCCTTGTGAGTGGATTTGGTAGACGGAAACTGAAAGAAGCCCGTCGTATATATGTATATATATATATATGTGTGTGTGTGTTTGTGTGTCTGTGTTTGTTCCTCTAGCATTGCTTGACAACCGATGCTGGTGTGTTTACATCCCCGTCACTTAGCGGTTCGGCAAAAGACACCGATAGAAAAAGTACTGGGCTTACAAAGAATAAGTCCCGGGGTCGATTTGCTCGACTAAAGGCGGTGCTCCAGTATGGCCGCAGTCAAATGACTGAAACGAGTAAAAGAGTAAAGAGTAAAGAGTATAGATATATATATAAGTTAGATAATGAATGGAGACTGATAGAGAGAGAAAGAGAAGTAGGGGTGGAGACAAGAGAGAGAAGGTGAAGGGGAGACATAATAAAATTGTGTGAATAAGAAAAAGAAACATCGAAGAGCAGACGAGCATAGACCAAGTAAAATAAAATAAGTAAAACGTGTCTGAGTTACGAGGAAAATAGTGATTTGAAAGACTAGTATTAAAAAAAGCGACAAAAGAGAAAAAAACTTTGAAAAAGTGATCTGTTCCAGAATAAAACAAACAGTTTTATACATCATTACTATATATGTAGAAAATGTCTATCTATCTATCTATCTATCTATCGCATCCGACGTTTTGGCGGCGAGGTTGGCCCTCGACCAACACTTCAACGCCAAACACGAAGGATGTGCTGTCAGAGCTAGGATGCGTGCTCTAAGGAACGAAGGTGTTGGAGCCGCGAGAGAGGCCCGGGTGGCAGAGGCGCAACAGGGCAACAAAGCCACCATTCGGTCACTGGTAGATGAACAGGGGCGCGAATTGCTCGAGCCAAGTAAAATGTGTGAGGCCTTTCAGCAGCATTTTGCCCGACTGTTCGGAACGAGTGGAGGGCAAGAACGTAGGGTGGACTTCAGTGCCTACCTACATAGCCTACCACGACTCTCGACAAGAAAGGCAGGGTGCTGCGAAGGTGCCATCACGGCGGCGGAAGTGCGGGAAGCGATGGCAGAATGCTCGAGGGACAAATCACCGGGTTTGGATGGTCTACCCTACGAGCTTTACAATTGTATGCCAGACTTGTTTGGAGATCTCTTGGCGGCGGTGTACTGCAACTGGCAGCAAAACGGGAGCATTCCTGGTTTTGTGAGCCGAGGAGCCGTAACACTGCTGAAGAAAGATCTAAACAAGGGAAATGTAATAGATAACTTTAGGCCCATCACTCTGCTTAATGCAGACTTGAAAATTTTGGCCAAGGTGCTAGCCAAGAGGTTGGCGCTTGTCATCGAGAAACTGGTCGACAAGGCGCAAACATGCGCCGTGCCAGGCCGGACCATCCATGACAACCTCCATCTGATGCGCTACATCATAGACAGGGTAGTTAACGAACCTGGCATGGGTGGGGCCCTGATCAACTTGGATCAATCGAAAGCCTTTGATAGGGTAGACCATCGATACTTGGAGGCAGTCCTGAGAGCGGCTGGTTTCGGTCCCGTCTTCCGCGGCTGGATAGCTGCCTTGTACAGAGGCATCCGTTCGGTAATTCGCGTAAATGGACATCTATCGAGACCTTTCGACATTGCACGTTCGGTCCGTCAGGGATGCCCCCTCTCGGCGCTTCTATACGTATTGACTCTTGAGCCACTACTGCGGAAGCTGGCGACTCTAAGGGGCATCCCGCGAGAATTGGATGCGGGACGAGCGTGTCTGCATACGCGGACGACGTCACCGTCATAGTGTCTAGCCACGAGCACATCGAGCTGGTCGGCGAGACACTGAAAAACTACGAAGCGGTGACAGGAGCGAAAATCAACCGGGAAAAGTCAGTGGGCTTGCGACTAGGCACCTGGAGAAGCAAGCCCATGCCGTCCACCAGCGCCTCCGTCGTGGGACGCTGGACCGACGGCCCGGTTGAGTTGCTCGGGGTCTGGTTTGGTCCGGACCTCCAAGTGGAGAAGAACTGGAACGAGATAACGAGTAGGGTGGTCACTCTCGCCCGGCAATGGGCCGAGAGGAAACTGTCCCTAAAAGGTCGAGCGGAGGTGGCGAACACGTACATCGCGTCCGTCATCTACTACCGCCTGACCGTCGTACCTTGTCCCGACCCTACCATCACCAAACTACAACGCATCCTCTTTCGCTTCTTGTGGAAAGGATGCGTCCCGATGGTCAGGCGATCCATTTGCTGTCAACACCCGTTAAAAGGAGGGCTGGGCATGCCGTGGTTGATGATGCGCAGACACGCGCTGAGACTGCGACATCTCTGGCTCTATGTAGACGACGGTGAACAGGTGTGGTCGCCGTTTGTGAGGCACGCTTTCCCGCAGCTCGTCTCCATGACCGAACTGCAGTCGTGGATCAAAAAGAGGCCGAGGAAGGGCGAATGGCACCGCGAGTGTCGCGTTGCTCTCAAGCAACTCTGCCGTCCTGGGTCGACCTTAAGTGACTTCAACACAACCAAAGCATTCTATAGGGGTTTAGTGGAGGGGAGGTACGACGACGAGCTCGGGGCGAACCTGGACGTCGACGAGGAGTACCTGACCCGCCTGTTCGGGACGACTTTCGGGCCAGGGCCCATGGACAACTTCCAGAGATCCCTGGCCTGGCAGTGCTACCGAGAAGCGCTACCCGTTCGGGATAAGCTCTACAGACACGGCTCGAGAAACACGGGGCCGACCTGCCCGAGATGCGGTCAGAGCGACGAAACCGTTCTGCACGCACTCGTTCAGTGTCCAACAATTTCCGACCTGTGGGCTTATGTCGAACAACTGCTGTCACGTGTGGGACGAGTCGGTTTATCAGCTGAGTCTATCGTCAATATTGTCACGCCTCCTTCCTTCAAACGGGAAGGAAGAGCTATTTTCATCATCCTTGTGGCTATGGCGAAAGAATGTATCTGGTGGACGCGTCTGAAAGGATTGGAGACAAACACTTTCCTCTCTGGTCAATCTCTCATCAACTTCTTCAAGTACCACTTGAAAAGGAAAGTGAGAGTAGAGAGGCAAGTTTTGTCTAGCGAATGTTTTAAAAAAAGATGGGTGAATGTAGCAAGAATGGCACGTATGAATGACGAAGCCACCTTGAGCATGATCCTATGAACCCAGAAATCGAAAACAGAGAGTTGCTTATTTGCAAAAAAAAAAAAAAAAAAAGAAATATAAAATGTGACTTCATTGACCGAGGTTACCGTGGTCTTTTCCGTAGGCTTTTCTTTCCACGGGTAAACCTCACCTGTCCTCCCCTTTACACTTCATATTGACATTTCTGTGATAACGATCCCTATTGATCATTTTTTTTTCCTCTCCCCCTTTTTTTTTTTTTTTTTTTTTTTAACCCCCCCCTTTTTTTTGTCCTCTTTCTCTCCTTTTACGATCCCTTTTGATCGAACTCCCCCTTCCTTTTTTTTTTTTTTTTTTTTTAAACCTTCAAAAGAAAAGCTCTACCTTGTAATTTGTTCTATCTGTGTGCAGCCCTGTGTGGCTAATAAAGAAACATATCTATCTATCTAGTTATCTATCTATCTATCTATCTTTTTGTCTATTTATCTATCTACCTACCTACCTACCTATCTATCTATCTATCTATCTATCTATCTATCTATCTATCTATCTGTCTGTCTGCCTGTCTGTCTGTCTGTCTGTCTGTCGATAAACACTCACGCATACATCTACGTGTATACATTAACACATACATAAATAATATGTTCACGCAGATAGGGGCGAAACTAATAAAAGAGTATACATATCTATATTTTCATACGTAGATACATACATGTGCACAGGTAAAAACATGCAAACAACCACCGACGTAATTTATACATAATCTTGCGTATCACATAAGCATATATGAATATTGTTCATAAATATATGTATGCACATACGTCCACAGACACAGAGTACATACATATGCATGCACTTCATGCTCTCGTACCTTCCATATCATATAATTAGATAAATACACAAATATCATCAGATAAATTTTCACAAAATGTTATAACTTAAAAATACATATGAATACAGAGACACGCCAACACAAGCACACGAATAACCACACATAAACACGATTGTATTCAATTTGTAAAATAAACGAAAAAAGAAAACGAGATTATATTGCATAGAGCTTAGAGGATGCAGAATTAGCCACTTGCAGGGAGTAGAGGCAGTGGTTTGTTTAAAGATATAAAACCTTATCTAAAATAAACTTATCTGACATAAAATATTGAAAAAAGGAAATCACGAATAAATGAGAATTACTGTATCATAGCACTCCGTTGGAAAAGAAAGAACTGAAACACGAAAAAAACCCCGAAAAAAACACCACCACCACCACCATTACCATCAGCAACAACAACAACAACAAAGCAACAACACAAAACTAAACAAACAAAAGTCAATATTATATAACTGGGAGCCGAACGTTGAAAAAAGGTACAACAACTGAGCTGCAGGAGAACACGAAGAACGATTTAAAAAATTCTTTATCAAGAACAGGAACAAATACAAAAGGTTTTTTATGGATTTCGAGCATCAAAAAATAGTCAATGAAAAGCAATCAGAAAGCAGAAAATGCGATAAACGGTCACAAAGTTCAATATGCTAGCAGCTATAAAATCCAATATATTCCAATTTGCTAGGACAGTTCGAAAAGTTGTAGATTATATCATCCATTAGGTAGTAAATGGGTAGAAAGCAAAAGTCTTGGTGTGTGACTACCAGAAATTTAGTAATTCCAATTTTTGGTTCAAAGCAAATTCATTCTGAAAAAACAATTAAGAATTTCTCATCCAAACACAGCTGATGTTTAACAGAAGAGTAGTAAGAATTATAATACATACATACATACATACATACATACATACATACATACATACATACATACACAGTACACACACACACACATACTTGCTTGCATATTTGAGAGCAAATTAGTTTATCTTGAAGGTATTCGAACTGAATTCATTCAAGAATCAAATGTACTTGATCGAACTTGTGAGAACCTTTAATCCGAATATTTAAAAATTCTTATGTATGTAGAGTCGTATTTTAAAATGAGTTCCTGTTAATTTGGCTATCATAATCTATACTTTCGCGCCTTATACTATTCATTTAGCTAAGCAAAGGATTCCATCGAGGAAAAAGTTGCAGAGGTAGTCCACATAATTCCAAGTAGAGGCTTGTACGCTATTACTTGGTGAAGAGAGCCTTCTACTAGTTTATATTAGTTTATAGCTAACTTTAACGCATCCTGTTGAAGGGCTTACGAGTATGTCCCGTGAAGAGCGCCGACATACTAAATTTAAGTAAAACCTTGCTAAATTACCCTTTAAATTAAGGTTAAAATTTATTTCTATTACCATTCTTAGACCCACAAAATCTAGTTATATCGTAAAACTCATTTGAAAAGCCGATGCCTCCTCAGAGCGTCTCCTTATAATAAGCTGAAGCTGTTTTAAATGTGATTTCATCAGCCGATAAGGAGGAGACACGCTCACTTATATTGGAAGCTAAATTCCAAGATAGAGTAAATGAATGGTCAGAGCATTTGGAATATAATTTCTCATTCAGCTTCTTGTAAAGGCTGAATCTACTAGACCTATCAGTCTCTGAGTCTAAAGGTGACACCCAGATAATTTACTATACTGTGGTTAGTTTTCACCGTAATTTTGAAGCCCTTGCCTCTGAATAACCTAATTAAAAATTTTCCGAATCAATTGAATTTGAGGCTGCTCATATTCCGTTGTCTCTGTAGAGTACTCTCTTAACTAAAAAATTCCATGTGCAAAATGCAAGACTTTAGACTACAATGATTACACAGGTAATCTCCATCGAATACAGCCATATGGGCGCATTTTTCATCAGCATTTTTCTTAAGCCAGGTCAAATTATCGCAAAACAACAGCTGTTTCCATGCATGCAAGGTAACATTAATGTCTTTTAGATGGGATTAATTCGCTCATAGGCGTGAAGGTTTTAGCAAATGATAGAACTTTTAAAATAAATGGCTTCATTATTGAGGGGCAGAAATCAATTATATTGGATCTACATCTAATATTGATTTCAAAATATGACACAAGGCCAGCAGATTTAGGGGAAGGGGATAAGTCGATTACACTGACCGCAGTGTTCAACTGGTACTTATTTTATCGACCGCGAAAGGATGGAAAGCAAAGTAGGCCTGGGTGGAATTTGAATTCAGAATGTAAAGACGGACGAAATGCCGTGAAGTATTTTGCCCGGCGTGCTAACGAGTCTGCCAGAGCGCCGCCTAATGTCTGTCACTAAAATTACTAAACCAATCGACAACCGACGTTCTGTTATCCTGTAACAGAAGTGCTATATCCTTTTTTTGTTCCGAACCTAAAATGAGATTCGCTAACTATTCCGATTTCGGTTTTAACTGGATTTAAAGTAAGATAACTTTTAGAGTTATTGGGTCATCCCATAAATAATGCGGTTTTTTCAGACTTCTCTTATTTTTCAAAATCGAGATAAACAAAGATCATTTTAGATCTAAAATATACTCTCCTTCATTTTCTACAAGGCACTTCCATCTATCTTGCAAGGCCCCTCTTCCAAAAGTTACAAAAGTACGTGACGAAAAATACTCCTCTAGTACTTTTTTGGCCTCATCTACAGAATTCATATTTTTTCTATCCAAATGATTTAAAGACTGAGGAATAAAGGATAATCAGGTGGAGTAAAGTCCGGCGAATATGATGGGTAGGGCACCGTTTACCAATGAAATTGCACCAGCCTTTGGAATATCTTCCTCGCTGTATGTGGCTGAGCATTATCCTGATGTAAGAACATTTTTCCTCATGAAACCAAAGAGGGTAGGTTTTCTTCTAGCGCTGTTCGCGGTAGACTCCTTTGTTATCGTTTGGTTTGGGTCTAAAAGTTTAAAGTGGACTAAGCCTTTCATATCCCACTAAACAGATAACAACACCTTACGTGGGTGAAGACCTTCTTTAGCCTGGGGTGCCGGTGTTTCTCCTTTCCCTACCCACTGTCTTCGGCGCTTGATATTCTTTATAGAGAACCCATTTCTCGTCATCTAAAACGGTTCATTCGTGAGACATGACCACAAAGAAGAGCACACATTCCCTCTCTGCGCACGATTAGAAACGGAAAGTTTGTGAGGAACCCATTGACCCAATTTGCTAACTTTTCCGATTGCACGCAGGTGTCGATGAATGGTTAAATGACCAAATCCAAGCTTCTCTGCTAGTTTCTCAACAGTTAAGATGGGATTTTGTTTCACCAGGCTATGCCCAACGTCCTCGACGAGCTCTCCACATCTACCAGATCGAGGCTCGTCTTCTTGGCTGTAGTTTCCGGCTCGGAATTTCTGGAACCACCGTTGACACTGGCTTATGCTTATTGTCCGATCCCCATATAATGCATTAATATTCCTCACACTTTCCATTGTGTTATTGCCTTTATTGAACTCATAAAGCAAAATATGCCGAATATGCTCCTTTGTTAATTCCATTATAGATGTGAATAAATAACTTTTAAGATGGAACTTGCGCTAAGAATAAGTACAAAATAAAATTACTTCTCGCTTTTATAGCAAGTTGATGCAGATAGTTTATTCCGCCCCTCTCTGACTTTTAGTTCATGCATTTGAAAAAACCCGAATTATTTATGGGATGACCTAATGTTATGAAAAGTAGGTTTGTGATCATTCTTAATATTGATAAATGGTGTGAACTTTGGTAGACATTCAACTGTCGTCTAGTTTAGAATCGGTTGCTACGCTTGGAATTGTGGATATCTCTTGATTTCTTATAGTGAAAAGTAAACATGCCATCTCATATTTCGTCTGGAAAGAAGTCAGTTGTAAACAGTTTTGTTCAATTTGATGAAAGCTTTTGATTTCATCACAAACAAAAGTTTTCCTAGAATTCTGTAAAAGGCTAAACTGTTTCTGAGAGTAAAAAATGTTTTTTTTTTATGTCAACTCCATATTAAATCTTAAAAATCTGTTTTGAACCGCTGTAGATCTTTATTTATTGAAGGGATTTTAATGGATTTAAAACCAAATTTGCATTCTGTTTTACATTGCTGTGTGATATAGTGAAAAGTAAACATGCCATCTCATTTTTCGTCTAAAGTCTTCCATTTTGTGTATTTCGCATTTAAATAACGTTTGTTGGATGGTATGGGAACGTTCTTATAAGAGAAATTAAAGGAAATAATTTTCTCCCCATTCTGTGTACGTGTGTGTGTGTGTGTGTGTGTGTGTGTGTGTGTGTGTGTGTGTGTGTGTGTGTGTGTGTGTGTGCGTGCGTGTGTGCGTGTGAGTGAGAGTGTGTGTATGTATGCATATATATCTTTCATGTTTTTTTACATTAGATTGCGACTATTCTGGGGTACTACCTAGAACATTTCTAATCGAACAAATCGACCCATGTATTTATTTTTTTCTATCAAGCCTGATACTTATTCTATCGGTCTCTTTTGCCGAACTGTTAATTTACAGGAACACCAACCGCTTGATTCACATGACAACCAATGTTGCTGTGTTTATGTTCCCGAAACTTAGCGGTTCATCAAAAGAGACTGATAGAATAAGTACCAGGATTAAACATAAGAATAAACGCTGGGGTTCATTTGTTCGATTAGAAATATTCAAGCCAGTGCTCCAGTATAGTCGCAATCTAATGAGCAAAAGCATGTAATATACTACTACTACTACTACTACTACTACTACTACTACTACTACAACAACAACAACAACAACAACAACAACAACTACTACTACTACTACTACTACTACTACTACTACTACTACTACTACTACTACTACTACTACTATATATATATGCATATATACATACATGTACATACATATATATATATGTATATACGCATGCATATATGGGTACAGGACGTCAAAAAACGTAAACAAATAGAAAAACGTGACAGGCAACGTAAAGAACAATCCCTTCATCAGTTGTCAACTGTTTAATCTACTCCGCATTTCGAGCGTTAGGACATGATGCGTCTTCGTCAAAACAATTTGGGATTTGCGGAGGGTAAAAGTTGGTAACGAAAACAGGACAGTTAAAACAAACGGTAAGGGCTGCGAAGAAGATGGTGACAAAAGGGTTTAATATCAAAAGAAGGGTGAAAATACCAGATTTTATCGGACGTTGTAAACTTCACAAAATGTCAATGTAAATTTCACATTTCTGATTTTGAAGCGAATGAAACACGAAGCAAACATTTAAAGGCAACCGGAAGTGCCAATCAAAACAAATATCGAACTCTGGTTGGTTGAAGCCCGCCTACAGATTTGGAAGTAAAGGATCTATTTGGATAAATTGAATGACCATTAAAACAAATATAAACGTAAAAAATAAATATGAATAATAAAGTGGAGCATGGACGAGGAAAGAAAGACAGAAAAAAAAAGGAAGAGAAGTGGGGGTAGAAAAGTGGAAGAAGGAAAAGACGACGCTCGTGCGAATAAAGAGAAAGGTTTATGGTATGAGAGAAAAGGAAGACAAACGCCGGAGATATGAAGGAGGGAAATAAGAAAACATATGCGAAAAATATCTGAAAGATAAATGTAGAGTGGGTAGGAGAAAACAATAACTAATAATAACCCTTTCTACTATAGGCACAAGGCCTGAGGTTCTGGGGGAGGAGACTAGTCGATTACATCGACACCAGAATTTCACTGGTACTATTTTATCGACCACGAAAAGATGAAAGGCAGAGTCGACCTCGGTGGAGTTTGAACTCAGAACGTAGCGACGCTAAGCATTCGTCCAGCGTGCGATAAATGAAAAAAAAAAAAATTAAAGGCGACGTGGATCTCTTCTAAAAATAAAGAGTTAAAGTAAAATAGATCCAATTCATATAAAGTATACCAATGTGTACAGACCTGCAGACACATCTATCTCACGCAATCAACCTTTCATATACCTACATACACACATACCTACATACACACATACACCCAGTCACATACGTAGAGATATATATAGCGAAGATGCGATTTTTCATATTTTCTTAATAGTCATCTGTATTTAGTTTGAACAATAGTTTCATTAAATCCATTAACGTCTTAAGACCCTTCCGGTTTCACAATCGGGATGAAGTGGTGGTAATAATGGCATGCTATTCATGGTTTCTGCAGTAGTTTGTATAGGATAATAGGTATATTGTTATAGCTAATAAAAACAACAACACTGGATTAAAAGTTTATACAATGTTTAAGTCCCGATAGATTATTATTATTATTATTATTTTATGCGTTTTATATTTGTGAGTTGATATTTGGTTTATCTTTTGATACTAGTAAAGCTTCCATAGTTAACTTTTACTTTTCTTTTTATTTGTTTCAATAATTTGACTACGGCCATGCTGGGGTACCGCTTTGAAGGGTTTTGGTAGAAGAAATCGACCCCAAGACTTATTTTTTTAAAAGCCTAGTACCTATTATATCGGTCTCTTTGGCCAGACCGTTAAGTTGCAGGGACGTAAACAAACCAACATCTGTTGTCAAGTGGTGGTGGGGGAAAACAGACAGACAGACAGACAGACACACACACACACACACACACAAACACACACACGACGGCTTCTTTTAGGTTCCGTCTACAAAATCCACTCACAAGGCTTTGGTCGCATAAAGTAGAAGACATTTTATAACTAATGATTTCTTTTTTATCCAATTGTATTTAATGCACTGACTTATAGAGATTTGCGGTAAGTCTTTGTTGTAGATGCATGGTGAACCGATAAGAAAGTATAGTACTTGTATGTTCAATGCAACAGTTCGAGTCATGAAGTTGACAACTTTCATGTTTACATTGAAATTCAATACAAGTGCAACACCAACTTTCCGGACACTGATGATCCAAAACCTCTTATAATCCGCACTAATTTACGAGCAGAAAGTTAGAAAGTTCAAATTCCCGCAGCCGCCAGCCTTGTTTACTGGTATTTTGCACAATACAGTATTGATAATATTGTACTTTCACGATATATCCATCCAAATTATAACAATAGTGCATATGATTCTTGTAGTATCGGTTAAGAATGGTTTCTGTATTTTAGTGGGTTGTAAGACACTTCGTACTTGTTTCGTTTTACGACCTGGTCTGCTAATATATTAGGATACATTAACTGATGTTTTACACCTAAGATTCACTAACTTGAAGCTTTTTAGTGGATGAAAATTAAAAAATCCTGTTCTGGAAAGAGATTTCATTATAAATACTTTGTATCTATAGAGACGCTTAGGTACTAAATGAGAAATTTTTATTTCTACTTTTAAACATACCACTACCCTATTTTTACGTATAAAATTTCCATGGTGGTATGGTCCGAATAAATGTTAGAGGATTTCTATACTCCCTTGTTTTCCGTTCTTTTCCCGTTAATCGTTACCTTGGTCGATTTGAATTATATATATATATATATATAATATATATATATATATATAATATATATATACATACACATACATACATACATACATATATATACATACATATATATATATATATATATATATATATATATACATACACACACATACATACATACATACATACATACATATATATACATACATTATATATATATATATATATATATATATATATATACATACACACACATACATACATACATACATACATATATATACATACATATATATATATATATATATATGTATATATATGTGTGTATATATATATATATACACATATATATATACACATATATATACATATATATATATACATACATACATACATACATACATACATAAATATATATATATATATATACATACATACATACATACATACATACGTAAATATATATATATATACATACATATATATATATATACATACATACATACATATATATATATATATATATATATATATATATATAGGTGCAGGTGTAGCTCTGTGGTAAGAAGTTTGCTTCACAACCATATGGTTCCGGGTTCAGTCCCACTGCGTAGCACCTTGGGTAAGTTCTTCTACTATAGCCCCGGGCCGACCAAAGCGTTGTCATAGGATTTGGTAGATGGAAACGAAAAGAAGTCCATCGTATATATATATATGTATATATTTGTGTGTATGTGTGTCTTTGTATCTGTGTTTGTCCCCCCATCACCGCTTGACAACCGCAATTAGCGGTTCGGCAAAAGGGACCGATAAAAAGGAATCCTGGGGTCGATTTGTTCGACTAAAAACCCTTCAAGGCGGTGCTCGAACATGGCCGCAGTCAAATGACTGAAACAAGTAAAAGAGTAGAAGAATAATATATATATATATACGTGTGTGTGTGTGTGGTGTGTGTGTATGTGTGTGCATGTGTGCGTGTGTGTGTGTGTTTGTGTGTGCGTGTGTAAATATGTGTGTATGTGTGTGTGCATATTTTGTGTGTTTATGCCTACAAACACACACACAACATATATATACATATCTATTTTTACACGCACACACATGTTTATAAAGAGAGGGAGGGAAAGAGAGAGAGAGAGAGGAGAAAGAGAGAAAGAGAAAGAGAAAGAGAGAGAGAAAGAGAGAGAAAGAGAGGTGGAGGTGGAAGGTCCAGAAAAAGCCAAGAACGAAAAGATGTCTGCGGCAGTAAATTAGTTGACGCAAATTAATTTAAGAGGCAGCAATTTCTTTTTTTCATCCACTTAAACTGGTTTGCTGGTTTTAGTTATCTTCGCTTCTCTTATATTTCTTGCTGGCTGATATATATTAAAATAGGAATCTTGTATTCAATATCTCATACTACCGAATATATTGCAATAAAAACAGTTAACAAATCAAGTGATTTCACACAGAATGTATTGGGTGAAATATTTGCAATTTTAGGAATTTAGGTATTGTTAAAATAGTTTAAGAGGATTTATAGGAATGAATTTTAAAATACACACTACACTAGATATTTATAGAGTAAATTTTTTTTGTGTGGTTGTGCGTGCGAGCGAGATAGAGAGAAAAATGGAGAGCTAGAGAGAAAGCAGTTAAATCTACGTACAAAGGTACGGATTGCAAAAACACAGCCGAGAGAGAGAGAGAGAGAGAGAGAGAGAGAGAGAGAGAGAGAGAGAGAGAGAGAGAGAGAGAGAGAGAGAGAGAGAGAGAGCGAGCGATAGAGAGAGAAAGAGAAGTAATAGGACCAGACAGACAGATGAATAAAGGTAGTAACGAAGGCGAAGAAACAAAAAAGATAAAAAAAGAAGGAAAAGAAGAAAAACCTAAAACCGATTTCAATATATCAACAAGGAAATAAAGTCTGTGTTCAGATCAAACAGTCTAGAAGAAAATGTTTTATATACAGTAGTCATACCTCTTGAACTGTAGAATACATGCTTGTGGGCTGCTTAATAAAAGATACACACATGAGTTCCCAATCAGGAAATTAAGCAAAGCGCTATGTACAGACCATTGAAATTCAGTTTGATATTATTTATGTTCTATAACGAGCTTGAGGACAGTAAAATCGTTAGGAAATGAATCACTCATTCTAATTCTAAAGGTTAACACGCCTCTCTTTTAGTTGAAGAGAGCAAGAGAGGTCAGATTTGCTCTCTCTTGTGACTGGTTGTGCTTAGCAAAGGAATATATTAGCTTCAATTATTGTTAATAGAAAATAACCTGAGGGAAAGTAATGTCCGAGATGATTTTAATGTCCGTGCGTGTGAATACCCACTGTAAGAAATTTTTAAAGCGAGAAAGAATAAAAGAAAAGATAGATATTTATTGGAAGTAGGACATTTCGGATCTAATAATCCTTATCTCACTTCATTATTTGCTTATGCAAGAGTAGAATCAAGGAATATGAAGTATAAACGAATTTCATTTATAAGCGTTAAGTTATAACTTTTGTATTTTGCCTCGTCGCTACAAATGTCTAATAATAATAAAAAACAAAATAAATATGGGGTCTGAGGAAAGGTAAGAGTGTAGTTAAAAATATCAAATAAAGTGCTGAGTAATTTAATTTTTTTCTTGGTGATTTTTCATTTATTATATTTGCAAATTACCTACAGCGATAAAAACGAATATTTGTGAGATACTCCTGCCTCTTAAGTCATGATTTCCAGACAAAACTTATTGCGTGGTGATGTGGAAAATTAAGCAACTCTTAAAATCTGTTAGGTCCTAATTGGGAATAGGCCAAGAAATGCCTCACCCTGATCCAACCCTTAGTAAATATGGAAATACGTACAGAAATATGCAAACGCACAGAAATGCAAACAAACCCACACTTATATGTGCAATATTCAATAAGTAAATAATGATGAAATTAGTAAAAAAAAATAAAATAAAGAATACAGAACATACGAGTTTCAGAAATTAGCAAAGAGAATGTTACACACGCATAGACTCAATAGAATACGTACTTACTTACACATGCACGCACACACAGACAATTACAGACTCTCAAACACGTGCACACAGATATGAATAATGATATAGTTAATAGAAGCTATAATTATATTTCAATTTACAATTTTATTTTAAATTATATTTTGGATCCCAAAATGTAGGTTGGAATCATCATCATCGTCGTCATCGTCGTCGTCGTCGTCATCGTCATCGTCATCATCATCATCATCATCACCATCATCATTATTATCATTATTATCTCACCTGTTTATACCAGTTTAAAAATTTTCTTGAAGAGATTGGACTATATTCTATGATATAATCTATGGCTACATCAATAAAATTCTACCGAAACAGGTGTCATAAATCTTAAACCTCAATTGTGTTCTTTGTGTGTGTGTGCGTGCGCGCGCACTATGTAAAGGTGTATGTAATATATATATATATATATATATATATATATATATTCTTTACT
>NC_043002.1:115392472-115407472 GCF_006345805.1 Octopus sinensis | reverse complement strand
ATTACGTTCTCAGTTCAAATTCAGCCGAGGTCGACTTTGCCTTTCATCCTTTCGGGGTTGATTAAATAAGTACCAGTTACGCACTGGGCCATGTAATCGACTTGATCCCTTTATCTGTCCTTGTTTGTCCCCTCTATGTTTTAGCCCCTTGTGGGCAATAAATAAATAAATAGATAATAATGCTTTCAAATTTTGGCACAAGGCCAACAGTTTCGTGGAAGGGTGCAAGTTGATTACATCGACCACAGAGTTCAACGGGTTCTTACTTTATCGACCTCGAAAGGATGAAAGGCAAAGTTTACCTCAGTGGAATTTGGGCCCAGAACGTAGACACGGACGAAATACCGCTAAGCATTTTGCCTGGCATGCTAACGATACTTGCAGCTCACCGCCAATAATAATAATAATATAATAATAATAATAATAATAATAATAATAACTCAGGACTCAAAGCAGAGACAGAGGGATTTTTAATTGCAGCACAAGACCAAAGCCTCCCCACCAGAAATTACCAAAAACATGTAATGAAAAGAAATATAACAAGTAACTGCAGAATATGTGGAGATGGACAAGAAACAATAAATCATATTATCTCTGGCTGCCCAGTCCTGGCTAAGAAGGAATATATTCATAGACATGACAGAGTTGGAACCTACATACACTGGAAGCTATGCCAACATTATGGAATAACAACAGAAAAAAGATGGTATAGGCACACACCAGAAAAGGTCAGAGAAAACGAGAAAGCAACCATACTCTGGGATATGCCGATACACACAGATAGAGAAATTAAGACCAACAGACCAGATATAGTTGTCAGAGATCATGAAGAAAAAAATGCTTTCTAATTGATGTATCAATACCGGCAGATGACAACGTGTCTCTAAAAGAAATGGAGAAACTTTCAAAATACAAAGACCTGGAAATAGAGGTAACCAGAATGTGGAATCTAAAAACAGAAACAAAAGGTGTATTAGGCATGATAAAAAAATATTCAGACAAATACATAACAAAATCACCAGGACTTACAAACACATATAACATACAGAAAATTGCACTACTAGGCACTGCACACATCCTACGCAGAACACTTTCCATACAATAACCATCAGAGCATCACAACAAATCACAGCACATACCCAAGGAACACAGAGCTGCGCTCGGTAGTGAAGTGAAAGCACGATATAAAAAATATACTATTGAATAATAATAATAATAATAATAATAATAATAATAATAATAATAATAATAATACTATGTTCAAGGCATTTACTGCAGTGATATCGCAAAGGCTGAACAAGCACCTGGACGAAAACAAACTGTTCCCAGAAGAGCAGAAAGGATGCCGCAAGGGCTCATATGGCTGTAAAGATCAACTAATGATTAATAAAGCCGTAACTGAAGACAGCCACAGAAAGAAGAAAGGCCTCAGTATGGCCTGGATTGACTACAAAAAGGCGTTTGATAGCATCCCCCACACATGGATCCTCGAAACACTAGCCATTAACAATGTAGCACCAACAATCATAAAATTCATAGAGCACTCTATGAATAAATGGCAAACAGTCCTACACCTCCAAACAAAAGAGGGACTCATGAAAACCAAAGACATCCCCATTAGAAGAGGAATATTCCAGGAAGACACGCTCTCTCCACTCCTTTTCTGCTTGGCACTGTCACCTCTATCTGATATGCTAAATAGAACTGGATGCGGATATAAATGTTACGGCAAAACGATCAGCCACCTTTTATATATGGATGACCTAAAACTATACGCTGCAAATGACAAACAGCTGGAAACACTATTAAAGACAGTTCATGGATTTACCAAAGAAATAGATATGAAATTTGGATTAGAAAAATGCGCCAAAGTAACCATGAAAAGAGGAAGACTAGTTAAGAGTAACAACATCACACTAGATAAAACCAATGAAATAAAAGAATTAGACCAAAGCCAAACTTACAAATACTTAGGAATCCATGAACTAGATAAGACACAACACACACAAATGAAAGAGAAAATAAAAAAAGAATATTATAGACGAGTTAGATCAATACTAAAAACAGAGCTCAATGCTAAAAACAAGATAATAGGTATCAACACTTTAGCTGTCCCAGTTATAAGTTACAGCTACAATATCCTTAACTGGACACGAAATGAACTGTCCAAAATAGATAGGAAAACAAGAAAAATACTGACAGGATCTAGGATGCATCACCCAAAATCTGACATAGAAAGACTATATATACAACGTATAGAAGGTGGTAGAGGCCTTATACAGCTGGAAAACTACTATAAAATAACCACCATAGGACTGCAAAAATACCTACTTCAGAAGGAAGGAAAACTGATCCAGATAGCAGCAAAACACGAGCAAAACAAAAAACTGTTCTCAGTATTTAAGGAAGCTGACAAATACAAACAAGAAATCATACCACCTAATAAACACAAAGAAGAAGAAGAAGATGATGAAGAAACAACAAAAGCTATAAAACAAATGAAATCCAAACTAAAAATAGAACAGCAACAAGCCATGATAAAACGATGGCAAGAAAAGCCCCTTCATGGTAAATACTGCACTAAACTAAACGCAAAAGAAATAGACAAAGAAAAATCCCAGCAATGGTTGAGAAGCTCAGGACTCAAAGCAGAAACAGAGGGATTTTTAATTGCAGCACAAGACCAAAGCCTCCCCACCAGAAATGACCAAAAACATGTAATGAAAAGAAATATTACAAGTAGCTGCAGAATATGTGGAGATGGACAAGAAACAATAAATCATATTATCTCTAGCTGCCCAGTCCTGGCTAAGAAGGAATATATTCACAGACATGACAGAGTTGGAACCTACATACATTGGAAGCTATGCCAACATTATGGAATAACAACAGAAAAAAGATGGTATAGGCACACACCAGAAAAGGTCACAGAAAACGAGAAAGCAACCATACTCTGGGATATGCCGATACACACAGATAGAGAAATTGAGGCCAACAGACCAGATATAGTTGTCAGAGATCATGAAGAAAAAAATGCTTTCTAATTGATGTATCAATACCGGCAGATGACAACGTGTCTCTAAAAGAAATGGAGAAACTCTCAAAATACAAAGACCTGGAAATAGAGGTAACTAGAATGTGGAACCTGAAAACAGAAACAATTCCTATCATAGTAGGCGCATTAGGCATGATAAAAAATATTCAGACAAATACATAACAAAAACACCAGGACTTACAAACACATATAACATACAGAAAATTGCACTACTAGGCACTGCACACATCCTACGCAGAACACTTTCCATACAATAACCATCAGAGCATCACAACAAATCACAGCACATACCCAAGGCACACAGAGCTGCGCTCGGTAGTGAAGTGAAAGCACGCTATAAAAATAAAACTACTGAATAATAATAATAATAATAATAATAATAATAATAATAATAATAATATAATAATAATAATAATAATAATAGCCCTGACCCATCAATGGCTAATGGCCTCTGGCTTAAAATCTGAAACAGAAGGGTTTATCATAGCAGCCCAAGATTAATGCCTACCTACAAGGAACTACCAGGCTGACATATTAAAGAACGGCAGTAGCCCAAAATGTCGTGTATGTCAACAACAAAATGAAACCATTGATCATGTTGTCTCCAAATGCAGTCTTCTAGCGCCTACAGAGTATCTCAGCAGGCATGATAGAGCTGCACAATATATTCACTGGGTAATTTGCAAAAGCCTGGACTTGCCCCATGATAAAGACTGGTGGGAACACAAACCACCTCCAGTGCTTGAAAATGATCACATCTCACTCCTCTGGAACTTCACCATTCAAACTGACAGAAAGATAGATGCAAATAGGCCAGACATCATATTGAAAGACTTCAGACAAAGAACATGCCTCCACATTGATATGATTGTCCCAATCAATATAAACGTATCTGTCAAGACCTACCAAAAACTGAGCAAATATAAAGATCTTGAAATAGAAATCAGCAAAATGTGGAACCTGAAGACTAAAACAATACCTGTTGTCATAGGTGCCCTGGGAATGATAGCAAAAGGGACTGATTGCTACCTAGCTCAGACACCAGGAAACCCCAAAATGGCAGAAATTCAAAAGATAATGCTCATGGGAACTGTTCATATCCTACACAAAATACTTTCTATGCAATCTCAAGTTTTAAAACAAAACAATTTTCTTATGGTTTCTTAAACATTCTCTAGAACAACACTTTGTACAAAACCAAATTTATGGCACCCTAGGCATAACACCAACATGAACTTCCAACTTGTTGTCTCTTGAGGCCTCTGGGTGAGACTTGGAGCCAACTTGTACAAATGTAAAGCAAAAGTCAAACATAAAATAATAATAACAATAACAATAATAATAATAATAATAATAATAATAATAATAATAATAATTCTTTCTACTAAATGTACAAGCCCTCTAATTTGGGGTGAGAAAGAGGCGAGTGTTCAATTGGCACTTATTTTATCGACTCCGAAAGAATGAAAGACAAAGTAGAACCCGGCTGAATTTGAACTCAGAACTTAAAGATGGACGAAAGGTTGCTAAGCATTTTCCCGACATGCTACCCATTCTGCCAGTTCACCGTCCTGAATAATAATAATAATAATATAATAATAATAATAATAATAATAATAATAATAGAGTAGTAACAAGGATAATAATAGTTTCAAATTTTGGCATGGGGCCAGCAATTTCGGGTAGGATGATACTCGATTGCATCGACCCAATGCTCAACCATTACATCTAAATGGATAAAAGGAGAAGTCGACTTCGGCGGAATTTGAACTCAGAATGCGGACGAAATGCCGCTAAGCATTTTCTCCTGTGCGCTAACGATTCTGCTAGCTCACTGGGAGGGGACAAGTCTAATACATCGACCCCTGTGTTTCACTGGTACTTAATTTATCGATTCCGAAAGGATGAAAGGCAAAATCGACCTCGGCGAAATTTGAACTCAGAACGTAGCGACGGGCGAAATACTGCTAAGCGTTTCGTTCAGCGTGCTAACGATACTGCCAGCTCACCGCCTTAACAATAATCATAATGATGGTAATGATGATGATGATGATGATGATGATGATGATGATTATGATGATGATGGCGGTAAAGATGATGCATCTAAGTAACAGTAAAAACTGGAAAAAAAAAATTTATAAGAACACTAATAGATAATGAAACAGAAAAACAGATTATACGAAACATCGACTTATAAATACTTAAGAATTAATGAACTAGATAACGTACAGTGTACATAAATAAAAGAAGAAACGTAGACGCATTAGAATAACACTTAAAACGGATAAATTAAAAAAAAAAACAACAAAAAACCCAACAAAAATAGGTACTAAACATTAATACTGTAGCTGTTCCAGTAATGAGTTATAATATTTCCAAGTAAAAGCTATGTAAATCAGCAAGTTTAGAAAGGCAAATAAGAAAAAAAATATTGATTGCATTTAGAATATATCATTCAAAATCCAACACAGACGCATTATATTTAGCACAAATACGGGCAAATGGAAGTATTCTGGAAATGGAAAACGATTATAATGTATCAAGCGTAGGACTACAAAATATAAGGTGCATAACAAAGGGAAACTGATATAAATAGTTGTAAAATATGAATGAAAGGCGTAGGAGTGGCTGTGTGGTAAGTAAGTAGCTTGCTTACCAACCACATGGTTCCGGATTCAGTCCCACTGCGTGGCACCTTGGGCAAGTGTCTTCTACTGTAGCCTCGGGTCGACCAAAGCCTTGTGAGTGGATTTGGCAGACGGAAACTGAAAGAAGCCCGCCGTATATATGTATATATATATATATATGTGTGTGTGTATGTTTGTGTGTCTGTGTTTGTCCCCCTAGCATTGCTTGACAACCGATGCTGGTGTATTTACGTCCCCGTAACATAGCGGTTCGGCAAAAGACGCCAATAGAATAAGTACTAGGCTTACCAAGAATAAGTCATGGGGTCGATTTGCTCGACTAAAGGTGGTGCTCCAGCATGGCCACAGTCAAATGACTGAAACAAGTAAAAGAAAGAAAGAAAGAATGAAAGAAACAAAGAACTTGCTCCTGACTTTGAGGAAGCCAGCACATATACAGTAGAAAGTAAAATAACAAGCAGCTAGGAGGAAAGTAAAGAGAAAAGAAACTATTTAGAAATTAGAAAGAAAATGGGATTATAAAATCTCATGATATCATAAGACGTTAAGAAAAGCGTTTAGCTGACCGTCAGTAAAATGGAGGTGGATAAAAATATACAACTCAGCACTCGATGACAAGCGTAGGACTGGAAGTTGATACGGAAGGGCTTTTTCTTGTGGGGTAGAAGGCCAATGTTTTCCTAGAAGAATTATCAAACTACAGAAAGTCACAGGAGTGACTGTGTGGCAAGTAGCTTGCTTCGCAACCACATGGTTCTGGGCTCAGCCGCACTGCATGGCACCTTGGGTAAGTATCTTCTACTATAGCCTCGGGCCAACCAAAACCTTATGAGTGGATTTGTTAGATGGCAACTGAAAGAAACCCATCGTATACATACATACATACATACATACACATACATACATACATACATACATACATACATACATACATAAGTACATTGTGTGTGTGTTTGTTCCTCCCACTGCTTGACAACCGGTGTTGGTGTGTTTACGTCCCTGTAACTTAGCGGTTCGGCAAAAAGGACCGATAGAATGACTGAAACAAGTAAAAGGGTAAAAGATATAGTAACTACAGAATATATTGATGTTGCGAGGAATTAATCCGTCACACCGTTTCCAGGTGTTCTAACTGTTATGAATATATGTATAAGCATAATATATATATTGATTAGAGATTACTCTTATAAAAAAAATATTCTCATATAAAGAGATGATATAGATATATACCACAAAAGCTTTTGTATTTGGTTTACGAGATCCTCCCAAGATAACAAAATATAGCGAAAAACATCACAGATATACTCTGGAATTGTATCAGTGCCAACAGAAAGGTACATTAAATAAATTTGTTCATACGTTATTGTGAAAGCTCATCAGTATAAGAAACGGCTCCCAACCGACGTATCAATTCTAATATATATATATATATATATATATATATATATAATATATATATATACTAGCATTATGACCTGTCGTTGCCGGGTCATAGTGCTAGTGCATGTATATATGTGTATATATATGTGTACATATTACATGTACATCTATACATATACATCTACACATAAAATACAAAATACAACGTTATATCTTGATATCGCTAGTGATAACAATACTCAAAATATATAACAGACTGGAATTGTAGGCCCGTCTCTTGCAATTTCGATCAATTGTATCTTGTCCTCCCTCTTGTATAGAAGTGTGGCTACAATCCAGCCTACTTCTACTTCTGGGGGGACATTTTAAATTTTTATCCGGGACGTCCTACGTCCCAGATATAAAGGTAAAAAAAAATATTTCCACTTTGCAAGGTTCGAGTCGAGTACTCCCTTGCACGCTCCATTGACTCCAACCTTGCTTCTATTGTGGTGAATTTACCGCCTCTGGTTAGATATTCTAACAAAAATGCTTCCATGTAAGCGGTGAAAATATTGTCAATTTCCCCAAACAGGGACACTATTCAATTTTTAAACAATAACCAAAGCTCCTTCTCCCAAAGTGGGAGGGTTACAGTTTACAATTATTTAACAAATGCAACACAACAATGTTTCCCTTACGAGGAACCAACAAACGTGATAACAATAGTTAAACAGTAATAATAATAACAACAAACCTTACGGTGAATCAAAAAGCAGTACGCAGTTGAAGCTATAGTCCTTTATGTATAAGAAATAAACCAACATCAGTACTCAGTAGAGGCGGCTGTTCGAGAAAACAGACATTACATACAGCCAAACTTCATATAGATACTTAATGCTAGCTAATTAGCAGATAATCTAATGTAAAAGGCGTGGTAAACGGTATGTGCACAGCTCCATCTGGACTATTCCATTTCTGCACTTAAATATTTTTATTTATTTCCATTCATGTGAAACCACTTATTGAAGTTCAAGTCATTGATGCAATTTTATACTAATTGCTATTTTTACTTTTGTTATGTTACGATTATATTATACCTAAGTTTGATTTTAATTATTACTTACTACATATAATTCAAATGTTATTATTATCTCTAATTTTTATTGTTAAAGTGAAAGTATCTGACATAAAATAGAGAAATGTTTTTGTTTCACTTTTAACACGTAATACTGAAATATGATATTGCTATGGGCTCGGCCTAGGCAAGAAGTTGGAGATTTTCTTTTGCCCATGAAACTACATGGACCCTAAGTAAGGCATCTGTAAAATTTGAATGAAATTGGTTGTGTAGTTCTCAAGTTTTAGGGAATCGTAGTGGAGAAGATATGATATTGCTGTGGGCTCGCCCTAGGCAAAAAGTAAAAAAAAATTTTTGCCGATGACACATCCCGGACCCTAAGTAAGGCATGTATAAAATTTGAATGAAATTAGTTGTGTAGTTCTCAAGTTTTAGGGAAACACACAGACAGACACGCACACACTCTCAGTTTTATATATATATATATATATATATATATATATATGTATATATGTGTGTGTGTCTATATTTGTGTGTCTGTGTTTGTTCCCCAACATCGCTTGACAACCGATGCTGGTGCGCTTACGTCCCCGTAACTTAGCAGTTCGGCAAAAAAGACCGATAGAATAAGTACTAGGCTTACAAAGAATGAGTCCTGGGGTTGATTTGCTCGACTAAAGGTGGTGCTCCAGCATGGCCACAGTCAAATGACTGAAACAAGTAAAAGAGATACATATCAAAAATTCTGAGACGTATACATACATACCATACATACATACATACATACATACCTACATACATACATACATACATACATACATACATACATGCATACATACCTACATACATACATACATACATACATACATACATACATACATACATACATACATACATACATACATACATACCTACCTACCTACCTACCTACATACATACATACATACATACATACATACATACATACATACATACATACCTACATACATACATACATACATACATACATACCTGCATACATACATACATACATACATACATACATGCATACATACATACATACAAACATACCTACATACATACATACATACATACATACATACATACATACATACATGCATACATGATGGCTGCAAACTCGTGTTCGAGTATTACCATCGCTTCATCGAAAGTCCCACATATGCGAAGGCTACGACCAATCACTTTTGTGGTAGGTCTTACTCTTTTTTTCAAGTGATGCCTGTGCATGATGATGTTTTTATAGTGGGGAAAGGAATTGCACAAATCCAATCCCAGCATAAACTCATAAAGAACTGGTCTACATCATCGAATATTGTCAGAATCGCAGGTTTTCTCTCAGAGATTCCCTCTCCTAGAAAAATATTGTGACAACAACAGAGGGGACTCCCACTCCCTGTGAGCCAACCGCGTGTCTGGACACCAACTCAGGTATTTCCACGTCCCCGCGCATACATACATGTATACCTATACATGTACACATTTTGCTGGATGGCCGTTGACGGCCCATGAGCTCTTCCGCCCTTAGATAGGTCTTATTTTTCGTCCTGCAGGGTATCCAACAATGACCCTCCTCACCAAGCAATATGATGGATTTGCCAGTTTAGTCGCCGACGACCCAACCATAAAACAGGTTGCACTGGGTTATATGTTACTAGTAGCGCCCAAGAGCGACCTGACAAATACATACATACATACATACATACATACATACATACATAGGCGCAGGCGTGCCTGTGTGGTAAGAAGCTTGGTTCACAAGCACAGGATTCCGGGTTCAGTCCCACTGTGTGGCACCTTTGCAAGAGTGTTCTACTATAGCCTCGGGCCGATCAAAGTCTTATGAGTGGATTTGTGTCTGTTTGTCCCCCATCATCCCTTGACAACCGGTGTTGGTGTGTCTACGTTCCCATAACTTAACAGTTCGGCAAAAAGACCGATTGTGTAAGTACTAGGCTTAAAATTAATTTTAAGCATAGTACTTACAAGCCTAGTATTTTTAAGCCTAGTACTGGGGGTAAATCTGTTCGACTAAAACTCTTCAAAGCAGTGATCTAGGATGGCCGCAGTAAAATAACTGAAACAAGTAAAAGAATAAAAGAATATATACGTACATACAAACTTACATACATATGTGCGTGCGTGCGTGTGTGTGTGTGTGTATGGTGTGTGTGTGTGTGTGTGTGTGCATGTATACACAACGGAATGGCATACACATAGCTCTGTTTTGGAGTTGGATCCCACTGCGCCGCATCTTATCGAAGTTTTCTGTCTCGTTTTAGTCCCAGGCTAGTAATTGGAAAGGGAAGGCTTAGTCGAAACCACTGATACCGAAAGAATGAAAGACAAAACTGACCTCCACAGTATTTGATCACAGAACGTAAAGAGCAGGAAGAAATACCGTGAGGCATTTTGTCTGATTCTTAATTCTTCCACTCGACCGCCTTTAAATAATTGTTGTTAATAAAGGCACCAGGCCCAAAATCTGAGAGAAGCTTAATCAATTAAACTGAGCCCCGCACGGGAACGATATAGCAATCCTGGATGTTCGAAAGTCGAAGTTGACCTCCGAGGTCGATAAAATAAAGTACCAGGCATGTACCGGAGTCGATTTTATCGATTAACTCGCATTCCCAAATTTTAGGTGCTGTGTCTGTATTAGAAAAAATAAGGGCCGTGGATTGGCAGAGTTTGGACTGAAAACGAAAAGTGTCGGAAGAAATAGCATAAAGCGATATTTGCTCAACTTTCTAGGATCTTGCCCAACTACTGTCCGTTTACAATTGTTTCTAACAGCAGTCCAAGATCTCAACTTCTTGGAAGATCATCTTTCTCTTAGTCTTTCCCTCACTATCTGCATCGTGTTATACCACACCTTCACCCCAACATTTTTTGCCAAAGCAACAATAGAACTTTGTTTTTCTCCCTACCAGACGAAAGGTAAAACCCAAAACATTAAAATATTCACTCCTCACTGGTGTTGAGCTTATCGTATTCTTCTGTGATGTTTTGTATGGACTAAATGTTGCTATTACAAGTTTCCTCGGAGGCTGGATTTATGCTGCTGTAATTCCTTTGTTTCATTGAAACCTAATCTCTCCTCAGTCAAAAGAATCTAGTATACCACTTCTTGACACTAGCGTATATCACAAACTATACTATTCGTGACTACATGACCATGACCCTGCTAAGGTGGTTCCTTTAAAACTTCCATTGCAACAAAATCTTCCATTCGTACATTTTCTATAACCACATATTGACGTCAATCTGGAAAAAAGTGCAACAAAATATTACATGCTATCAGATCTAAACCAAATATGTATGGTTCGCAGATTTTAATGGATAAGTAATGAAGAGCATAATACACTCTTGAGGTTTAGAACATCTCCATCAAACACCAAGTGAAAAGAAGAAGCTCGATTTAACAGAGATCAATAAAAAACAATATAAAAATAAACTTTCATACGGTTCATTACTAATCACCGTATCATTAACGAGTCATGCCTTAATTTAAATTTAGAATCAATAATCATAATAAAAATCCATGCTTCACGATACTAATGAGGCTGACAGCGATATCGATACATTCGTTGGAAGTTGATCCTCTGATCTTATGTTTGTTTCAGACGTTCGTAAAAATCAATGGCGAGATATTTCTAAAAATTGAGTTCTTGTCCACATTACTTTAATTATAGGTTTGGGGTAGTGAAAATAGGACCTAGTATTAGCAAAGAAATCTCTCACAAAAATACCCCGGTAATTAAAGAAAAAGATCACGAGATTTCTTCACATTAAATATTTTACTAGAAACAACTGACAATTATGGTTATTGCCATTAAACTAACCATTGCCGCAACAAAATAAACGAGAAAACGTTTTAGATGTTAAAAAAGTACAACACGAAACAATATGAACAGTATTTAATGAAATCTTAAAGTTTAGAAAATATTTGATTATACAGATGATAAAATAAACAAAAATCAAGTGTTTTTAAAAACAAAATCGGCAGGAATTAAAAAGAAAATATATAGTTCTCTTCTGAAAAGATGAATGTATATTTTCCAGTCGGTGATTTGTAGATATTGCTTTCTTAATGTTTTTTCTTCCTATCCATTATATATTACGAGTCATTCGATTAACTCAGCATGGGTTTAGAGAAAGGCTGTTACAAGACAATACAACAGGTAATACATATAAAACACACACACACACACACACACACACACAACACACACACACACACTCTCTCTCTCTCTCACACACACATACACACACGCACACTCACACACACACACACACACCACACACGCACACACACACACACACCACACACACACACACACACACACACACGCACACACACACACACACCACACACACACACACACAACACACACACACAAAACGAATTTCTATAAAAATCAATCGTGAATTCATTTTTCAACCTATAGAGAAAAATTTCAAGAAACTAACGGTCTGTTTTATGGACGCTAGAAATTGAATAGGGTTAATAAGATGGTTGCAGGAAATTCGTTTCCGTTTGTCTTTAAAATTGAAAAGTGTTGAATAAGACACAAATAGTGGGAAAGGCTTCAGTTAAACAGAAAAAATAATTGCTGTCTGTAATGTTTCGCATTTTCGTAGAGGCATCGAGTTTTTGCCCTTTTGCTTTTTGTACTTTACTATACATATTGCATAAAATAGATTTGTAAATCAGATATATTTTCGTCTCTTGTATTTTCAGCAGTTTACATTTAATGCGAACCCGGGGGAATATTTCGTTAGGTTTTTCTCTTAAAATGTGTAAAATATAATTATTTTCGTTATATTTGCATAATATTTTACTACGATTATTTTCAAAATTTACATACATCCACGCACCCCCACCACACAAATATATGTATGTATGTATGTATGTATGTATGTATGTAGTATGTATGTATGTATGTATGTATGTATGTATCTGCATGACCTTTGTTGACCTCACCAAGGCCTTTGATACAGTCAGTCGGGAGGGACTATGGAAGGTCATGGGAAAATTTGGTTGCCCCAGCAAATTTATTGCAATTGTCCGCCAGTTCCACGACGGAATGACAGCCAGAATCCTTGAAGACGGCAACTCATCTGAAGCCTTCCAGGTGACCAACGGAGTCAGGCAGGGCTGTGTCCTGGCCCCAACACTGTTCAGCATCATGTTCTCGGCAATGCTGTCCGACGCCTTTAGGGACTGCAAGTCTGGTATCGACATCAAGTACAGGACAGACGGGAAACTTTTCAACTCCAGAGATTGCAGGCTGTCACAAAGGTGAGGGAGACAGTCGTCAGAGACTTTCTCTTTGCTGACGACTGCGCCCTTAATGCAATCGATGAGCAGGAGATGCAGCTCGAGATGGACAGGTTCTCATCAGCCTGTGACAACTTCGGTCTCACCATCAGTGCCAAGAAAACCGAAGTGATGTTTCAGCCAGCCCCCGGCAAACAATACCATGAGCCTCAGATAAGGGTGAACAGACGGATCCTACGAGTGGTGGAAAACTTCACCTACCTGGGCAGCACTCTCTCCTGCAATGCCAACATAGATGCTGAAACCATCAACAGAATCTCCAAGGCAAGCAGCGCGTTTGGGAGACTGCGAAAGAAAGTCTGGGAGCGGAGAGGAATCAGCCTCAACACCAAGCTGAAAGTCTACCGGGCAGTCGTGCTTACCACCCTACTATACGGCTGCGAGACGTGGACTGCTTACCGAAGGCACGAGCGCCAGATAAACCACTTCCATCTCAGGTGTCTTCGGAACCTCCTTCACATCCGCTGGCAGGACAAAATCCCAGACACGGAAGTTCTGAAGCAGGCAGATCTCCCTAGCACCATCACAATCATGCGCAAGGCCCAGCTGAGATGGGCGGGCACGTCTCCCGCATGTCCGACACTCGCATCCCAAAACAGCTCTTCTACGGTGAACTCGGCCAGGGCAGGCGCAAAGTCGGAGGGCAGAAGAAGCGCTACAAGGATAGTCTCAAGGTCTCTCTCAAAGACTTCTCCATCGGAACAGAGACCTGGGAGACACTTGCTGCCAACCGCTCATTCTGGCGCAGCGCAATCACCGTGGGAGCAGGGACAGCCGAGGAGGGACGGATTCGGTCAGCGGAGCAGAAACGTCAGATGCGCAAAGCCAGAGCCGCCTGCACCAGTAGCACGGCCCCTACCCACTTCTGCCCCACCTGTGGGAGGGGCTTCCTTGCCCGGATTGGCCTCACCAGCCACCTCAGGTCTCATGGCGGCAGTTCCATCAGATGATGTCAGTTGGTCATCTTCGAACCGAAGGACGAACATTATATTATATTATTATATGTATGTATGGATGGATGGATGTAATCATTTGCTGACTTCCGTTAAGTCCATCTGGGAGACGTCAAACTAAATACATTTAGCGTGACGCTATTGTGCCTCATGTCACTCTCCTCAATAGGTAATATTTATATCCATTTAAACGTGGATGTTCTGTTCGAAGAAAATTTACTGCGGTAGATATGAAAGAAACTTTCTTGCAGTATAGTCTGTTCTAACAGAACATACACACTTAAGTGGATATAAATATTACCACTCGGTATTAATATTGCCTCTGTCGCTAATGCAAGCTCTCCCCAATATTCGTGTTTCTATATCATATACATGTACATCGAATTACCCTGCAATTCAATTTTTACTGTATTACGAAAGGATCGAAATAAGACTATGATAGTTTATATAAGATACGAGCAGTAACTAAGAATAACTAGTAATGAATATTCCAGTTCTATATTTAAAAGATCAGGAATTATGTACATTATTTACATTATTTA